>NC_065558.1:5151515-5454545 GCF_022605725.1 Anthonomus grandis grandis
TTAATGAAACCTAATAATACTTGAATTAAATTATATACTTGAATATATTATTAATTGAAATAAGAAGATGAAACTCAAAACCGCAAAAACTTAAGAATAACTCAAAAAAATTAAATAAATCTCAGAAAATGAAAAAAAAGAAGCAAATCGTAAAAAAACCTGAAAATACCATATAATAACATAAAAAAAAATGTTGAAATTAATTGAGAGTACCAAAATCATATTTAAATATTTAATTCAATGGCGCAAATTATACTTATTTAATAACAAAAAAAACAGCTTAGAAGTGTATAATTTGTAAGCGAAAACCGGTTCGAAGGACCAAACAATATAACTCAAATCAAAGATTGCGAATTTAGACATTCTTATGAAGAAAAGAAACATTTTTTTCAGACAGTTGAAGGTTTCCTAAAATATCTTCCAGGCAGCCAAGGAAAGAAAAAAAAATAATTGGGAGTCCTGAAAAACCTGGAATTTAAGAAAAAAGAACTGGGAGTACATCACAGTGAAAAGGGAAATTTTGTATTTGTTCCAGGCAGTTGAAAATTTTTTACAAATTTTCTTCCAGGCAGTCAAAGAATTAAGAAAAAATGATTTGTAGTGCCTGGAACAACCAAATTAAATTAATATATTGAAATTTTAAAATATTATATCTTAGTAATGGAGAATATTTCAGATGAGAGCAGATATTCCAGGTTAAAAAAAAAAGAACGCCTGGAAGAACCACATGAAATAAATATATTGGAATTATGAAAATCTGACAAATTATTAAAATATATAAAATTTTAATAGATATTCAATGAATATATTAATAAAGTAGTAAATAAGAATTCTGGTTTAAAGGATCAAAAAAACTTAAATTTACCATTAGGAATTCAGCAAATTCATATTTAAATAACCAATTTGTTAAAGCAAATTATACATATCAAGTACCAGAAGCAATGTTTAATTGATAAGTTAAATATGGTTTAAATTTTTTTAATTTCCAGCTCAAAAATCCCGCAAATGAGAAAATTCTGACGACAAAAAGGGAATTTTTTTTATTTTTTTTCAGACAGTTCAAGGTTTCTTAAAATATCTTCCAGGTAGCCAAAGAAGGAATAAAAATTAATTGGTGCCTGAAAAACCTGAAATTTATGAAAAAAACAACTGGGAGTACATTACCGCAAAAAGGGAAATTTTGTATTTGTTCCAGGCAGTTGAAAATGTATTAAAAATTTTCTTCCAGGCAGTTAAAGAATGAATAAAAATTACTTGTAGTGCCTGGAACAACCAAATAAAATTAATAAGTATATTAGAATCTTAAAATATATCTTAGTAATGGAGAATATTTCAGATGAGTGCAGATATTCCAGGTTTAAAAAAAAATTACCAAAAATGCCTGAAAGAACCACATGAGATAAATATATTGGAATTATAAAAATGTAAACATCTGACAAAAGCTATTTAAATATTTAAAATTTTAATACATATTCAATCTATATATTAATAAAATAGTAAATAAGAATTCTGGTTCAAAGGATCAAAATTCACTATTAGGAATTCTGCAAATTCATATTTAAATAACTAATTTGTTAAAGCAAATTATACATATCAAGTACCAGAAGCAATGTCTAATTGATAAGTTAAATACGGTTCGAAGGACCAAATTTTTATAATTTCTAGTTCAAAAATCCCGCGAATGAGAAAATTCTGATGACAAAAAGGGATTTTTTTTAATTTTTTTCAGACAGTTCAAGGTTTCTTAAAATATCTTCCAGGCAGCCAAAGAAGGAATAAAAATTAATTGGTGCCTGAAAAACCTGAAATTTATGAAAAAAACAACTGGGAGTACATTACCGCAAAAAGGGAAATTTTGTATTTGTTCCAGGCAGTTGAAAATGTATTAAAAATTTTCTTCCAGGCAGTTAAAGAATGAATAAAAATGACTTGTAGTGCCTGGAACAACCAAATAAAATTAATAAGTATATTAGAATCTTAAAATATATCTTAGTAATGGAGAATATTTCAGATGAGTGCAGATATTCCAGGTTTAAAAAAAATTACCAAAAATGCCTGAAAGAACCACATGAGATAAATATATTGGAATTATAAAAATGTAAACATCTGACAAAAGCTATTTAAATATTTAAAATTTTAATACATATTCAATCTATATATTAATAAAATAGTAAATAAGAATTCTGGTTCAAAGGATCAAAATTCACTATTAGGAATTCTGCAAATTCATATTTAAATAACTAATTTGTGAAAGCAAATTATACATATCAAGTACCAGAAGCAATGTCTAATTGATAAGTTAAATACGGTTCGAAGGGACAAACTTTTATAATTTATAGCTCAAAAATCCGGCGAGTGAAGAAATTCTGATGATAAAAAGAGATTTTTTTAAATTTTTTCCGGGCAATTAAAAATAAAAAAAAAATAAAAGCTTATAGGCAAAATCATATTTAAATATCTATTTCAATGGTGCAGATTATACTTATTTAGTACCAAAAAAACCGCTTAGTGTATAATTTATAAGTGAAATCTGGTTCCAAGGACCAAACAATGTAACTCAATCCAAAGATCGCGAATCTAAACATTCTTATAAAGAAAAATTTAATTTTTTTCAGAAAGTTGAAGGTTTCTTAAAAAATGAATAAAAAGAACCAAATAAAATTAGAAATAAATATATTGAAATTATAAAAATTTAAATATCTGGTAAAAACTATTGAAATATATAAAATTTTAATAGATATTCAATGAATATATTAATAAAATAGTAAATAAGAATACTGGTTCAAGGAATTAAAAAAATTAAAATTGGGTATTGGAAATTATACATATTAAGTACCAGAAGCTGTGTCTAATTGGTAAGTGAAATACGGTTCGAAGGACCATATTTACAAATATATTTACAAATCATAATTCCCAGCTCAAAAATCCCGCGAATGAAGAAATTCTGATGACAAAAAGGGAAAACTTTTCCAGGCCATTAAACATTTCTTTAGATAATAAGAAACTAAAGACAAAATATTTTTTAAGTTAATAATATCAATGACAGGAAAAAATTGTTTAACTGGTAGCTTTGATTTGTTAGAATTGTTTATGAAATATTTACTTAACATTATTTTTACCTACACTAAGCAAAACTGGGAAAGTTGTGTACGAAAATATAGGAAATGCTAATTGGAAAAACGAGAAACTTAAAAGGAAACCCAAAAAACATCCATAAAACTAAACGAAGTTATAAATTAAAGAAAAACCAAGAAACCAAATTAATTCAAAGACGAGTCTAGGCATTACACACGCTTAGCCCATATTCCACCGTTAAAATTCCTTATAAAATATTAAACTTTAACTCAAATTCTCTTTTTTTTGATAACTTAAATTACAATGCAAAAATTCATAAAAAAACTGAAACAATTAATTAAATTAATTTTTCATTAAAATCTCTAGTTTCAAGTCCGAAAACCCCAGACTGCAAACAATGGAGCTGCGACGTGTGCGCCAAAATGTTCACCACAAAGTATTTCCTGAAGAAACACAAACGGCTACACACTGGTAATCACATTCAGTCACTCCTAAATCGATTTTTATTAAATCAAGACATTTTTAGGAGAAATGCCTTATTCTTGCTCAATCTGCAACAAAGCCTTCACCTTCCAACAATCCTACCACAAGCACATGCTCTACCATTCCTCTGAAAAACCGTATCAGTGCAACGAATGCGGCAGAGCATTTAAAGAACATTCCACGTTACAAAACCATGCCAGGATCCATTCTGGAGAGCGACCTTTTGCATGTGAAATATGCGGTTTGGAATTTCTAATTAATCTAGTTTTTATTGACCAATTAATTGGCGTTTTTAGGCAAACGGTTTCGGCAAAGGGTATCATATCTGGTGCACATGCGGATCCATACAGGAGTAATGCCTTATAAATGTACAGCTTGCAATAAAAGTTTCAGATACAAAGTTAGTCAGAGATCTCATAAATGCCCCGTGAATCCACCCGGATCGGTTGTAAGGATTTCGGAACCATCTGAGACCATGGTGGCCTCACCAAAAGCAACTGTGACCTCACCAGCACCAAGCAGTGAGAATGGCGAGGCAGAAAATCCGTTAAAGGTTCCCAAGTGCATTATGTCAGTGGATTACGATACTGGGTGTATTAATTTGATACCTAATGAACACCTGATGAAGTCACCTACTAGGCAAAGTCCTTTAATAAATGGTAAGTTTTAAGCTATTACATTAATAATAGTTTAAGAGAAATTATTTCCAGAGAAGGACATGTATACCATGGTGATGTCTCCTATTTTACCAGAGGTGGAGTCTTTGTGTCTTAACAGTAATTCTCCTGTAACCCCTAACTCGCCTATTGAAGAAACTATACAAATTATTAGAGAGAAATGTTTAGAAGAATTGTTTAAATAAATTTGTCTTTATCGGAAGGTGATTTTATTAGGGTTCTACCACCATTCATACCTAAAAATAAAAAAGTTATATAAGAATCTCTACAAGAAATAATTTCTCTTCTAAAAAAAAGTTTAAAGAAACAAATTCATTTAATATAAATTTAATAATCATATAAATTATGCCATTGTCGACACCAAAAACAATAATAGTTGAAGACCACTGGATAAGCATCAAGAAAACAATAATTAAAAAAAAGTAATAAATACTAAAGAACACGTCATATAAACTTTTACAAATACTATTTACAATACTTTTGCGTGGGTAGGTACTCCTTATAAATAAGTACAACAATACAATCGAATAATATCAAATATCTTCTATAATATCGTACAAGCGTGTTGATGTTTTTTATGTTTGAACCTCTGTACGACTCTGACGGCCTCCTCAATGATTTCCTGCAGACCTTCGCTCCTCAAGGCGGAACATTCTTTGTAACTTTGCGCTTTGATTCGCCTTTTCAGTTTTTTACCGTCAGCTGGGGTGAAGCATTTAATACTGGGGTCCTCTCTTAGGTCGGTTTTGGTTGCTAAAAGAGATAAAATGAAACTTACAGTAACCAGGCTCCTCTTTGAAGAAGAAGAAGAGTAGGAAGATGCTTGGCAATTAAATTAAAATTTAATTTTTATTTAATATTTATGAAAATCAATTAACATCTTTTTGCACTTGATTAGAGTGATTTTTATTTATTTCCATATGATTACTAATTTGTTATTTTACGAAACGATCAAATTATTCCAAGATTAATCCCATACTGAGAAATTAAACTTATGGACAATTTTCATGAAAGGGAGTTAATACCGTAATTCAAATATAAGAAAACTATCACCTTTCCTGTTTTTTTTTGTATTAATATTTTCTTGTGCCTTTTTAGGGAGAGTTTCATTCCGTGTGTTTCAATTTCCGTGGAAGTAAAAATAATTTAAGAATAATTTAATTATAAGAAATTCAATTTGAAGAAGATATCGCCAGTTTTTTTTATTGAAAAAAGGTTCATTTAAATTATTCTATTTTTTTTCTATGTTAAATTAAAAATATTTTTATTTTGTTAAAGGAATTTTTTTTTAATATTACTTTAGCGAAAAAGCTGAAAATTTATTTTTTCATTAATTTATATAGAAATTAACTAATTAAATTAAAAAGTGTTTTTATCTAAATAACCAAATATTTTAAATAAAATGCATTGGATAAAGAAAACTTTCTAGGAAGGGATATACGAGTATAGCAATTTTGTAATATATAAATTTTAAATTATTATTTAACGTAAGTTATATAATTTGAGAAAAAAATCAAAAATTAATTAAAAATGTTAATTTAAAAAATATTTCACTTAGTTAAGAAAAAACGTTTGATGAAAGAAAATTTTTTTGAAGTAAATAATAAGATTCAATAAAATTTTGAAAATATTTCTACCTTATAATATTTTTTTTAATTTATTTTCTAATTAGTTAAAAAGGCTTAGGTTGTTCTTATTATTATATTATTATATTATAATATTTTCTTAAAAAAAATTTTTAAGAAAATATTTTCACTTTTAATTATTTCTATATATTTTATGATTTCTATTTCATTTCTAAGACTTTTTGGTAAATATCTAAAGAAGGAAATATAATATTCTAAAATTAAATCTAAAATTTGATGTTTCGAAGAATTCTTGCTTATACTTGATTGTTTTCGAGAAATCTTGAAATTTAGGTGTGATCACTTAGGTAGTAGGTTTGACCAACAGGTTTTTGCTTAAGCAGGTTATTGTCAAATATCTCAGTTTGCGAAAATGCTAACCAAAAATCCTTAAGTAGTAAACTTGTAAATTAGATTCTGCTGGACAAGAATGATTCTAATAATTTTTTCCGTATATCAAATAGTTTTTAAGAAATCTTCAAATTTAGATGTGGTCAGTTGGTTAGTAGGTCTGATCAGCAGATTTTTATCAAATATCTCAGTTTGTGTTAATGTTATCAAAAAATCCTAAAAAAGCAAACATTTAGATTAGTTATTAGATTAGATTCTGCTGTACAAAAATGCTTTTGAGACTTTTTTTCGTAAACCTAATATTTTTCGAGAAATATTGTAATTTAGGTGTTGTCACTTACAGTAGTGGAAAAATGTAGAGCAACATTTAATAAGTTGCTAAAATAAAATATTAGATGATGACTTTTAGCATACCATTTCTGTAGATAAAAACATATGGTACTTATAAATGGTTTGCCAATAAAAACTGTTAATTCTTATATTGTTTTACCAAGGGACACAAAAAAGAATACTTCAGAGTGGAAAAAAGTAAAGCAACATTTTTGAAATATTTCCCAAATCATGCAAAATATTTTACTTAGTGTTAGTTTAAACTGATAAGTTGACGGTATTTGGCTGCTTAAGATGCCTCGCGGTAAACATATTTTATCTGTCGATATTAAAAATAGAATTGTTGATTTATACAAAAGTGGTCAAAAGCAGATTGCTATTGCAAAGACATTTAGGTTACATAGATCTATCGTATCTCGTATAATTAAGCAGTTTCATATAAATAGCGATTTATCTATTAAGAAAAAGTCAGGGAGACGTAGAAAAACCACTCCATATACCGATACACAAATTATCAAAATTGCTAAAAATGAGCCTTTTCTGGGATCCAATAAGAAAAAGCACCGCATATCCGAAGAGCTTGGAGTAAACGTGACTTCAAAGACGGTGAGAAATAGACTATTAGAGGCCAAGTTATTTGCCTAAATGTGTAAAAAAAATAGACGTTCCCGTTTAGTTTTGCCAAAACGCATCTACATTATACAGAGCATGATTGGAAAAAGGTAATCTGGAGCGATGAATCCAAGTTTTGTTTGTTCAAAAGTGATGGAATTGTGTATGTTAGACGCCCTGTCAATGAAAGACTCAACCCCAAGTATACCTGTCCAACAGTGAAACTTGGTGGTGGAGCAGTAATGGTTTGGGGATGCTTTTCGGGCTATTGTAAGGGCCCCCTGTATAAAATAGAAGGTATAATGGACCAGTTTCAATATAAGGACATATTAGAGAGCCATGTGCTGATGATATTGTGCCTTTAAGACATTTATTTCAATAGGACAATGATCCCAAGCATTCTTCTCGGTTCGTAAAAGCTTGGTTCAGAAAGGAAAACATTAATGTAATGGAATGGCCTTCATAATCCCCTGATCTCAATCCAATTGAGAATCTGTGGAACATTTTAGATTCCAAAATCAGAGGAAAATCTTATAAAAATCAGCAAGAATTGTTTGAAGCATTGAAGGAAGCATGGGTGAATATGGATCCAGGGATTATTTCTAAGCTAATAAGATCTATGCCAAAACGTTGTGAAGATGTAATTAAGAAGAACGGGTACTTTACAAAATATTAACTTATGTTTTTTTTTTATTTATTAGAAATAAAATAAAAACGAATATTAAAAAATGTTGCTTTATGTTTTTCCACCTAAAAAATAATTTTTTAATACAAAAATACTAAGGACAAGGAAACATGTTTTTTTTTTCTTAATATTAAATTGCTTGTGTAATAATAAATTACTGGAATTAATTTTACTTCTGGTTTACATTCACTGCTTGAAAAAATAAAGTATTTTCAAATGTTGCTCTACTTTTTTCCACTACTGTAGATAGCGAGTCTGACAAGTAGGTTACTGTCAAATATCAGTTTGCGTAAATGCTATCAGAAAATCCTTAGACAGTAAACTTGTAAATTAGATTCTGCTGTATAAGAATGATTCTAAGAATTTTTTCCGTCCATCAAATAGTTCTCGAGAAATTTAGGTGTGGTCACTTGGATAGTAGGTTTGACCAACAGGTTTTTGTTAAATTTCTCAGTTTGTGTTAATGTTTGTTACCAAAAAATCCTTAAAAAGCAAACTTGTAGATTAGATTCTTCTGTACAAGGATCCTTTTAAGACTTTTTCTCGTAAACCTAATATTTTTTGAGAAATATTGTAATTTAGGTGTTACCCTTAGATAGCGAGTCTGACAAGCAGGTTATTGTCAAATATTTCAGTTTGCGTAAATGCTATCACAAAATTCTTGGGTAGCAAACTTGTAAAATAGATTCTACTGGACAAGAATGATTCTAATAATTTTTTTCAGTACATCAAATAGTTTTCGAAAAATCTTGAAATTTAGGTGTGGTCACTTCGATAGTAGGTCTGACCTGCAGGTTTTTGTCAAAAATCCTTAATTAAATATATTAAACGTTAATTAAATATATTAGATCCTGCTGTACACGAATCCTCCGAAGACTTTTCTTCGTAAACCTGACCAAAAATTTTACTACACCCTAGAAAAGCTAGATATTTCTGAATTGTTTTCCTATAAATTAAAATTAACCAAAATTTGGTATATTTGATATAAAATGCCAAAATTAACCTCATACTAAGAAATTAAATTTAAAGAAAGAAAAAATTACAGACAGATATTAAAAAACCAAGAAAAATTGATAATTTTTATATTTTCTTATCCATTAAACTTACCTACTAATACTATTGGAGTATTGGGACAAAAATGTCGTAACTCAGGTGCCCATTTTATCGTCACGTTATCATAAGACGCGCTGTTTCGATCCACGCTAAAGCAGATTAGAAAACAGTTGGTCTAAAATTTAAAAAAATATAATAAAAATTAATTAATTTTTTTTTTAATAATATTTCCTACGTTTGGATAAGCTAAGGGTCTTAGCCTCTCGTAATCCTCTTGGCCGGCGGTGTCCCATAGGGTCATATCGTACTCCACACCGTCCACTTGGATTTTTTGACCGTAATGTTCAAAACTTTTAAAAAAAATTGTTAAATCATAGTTGTAATTAAAATTAAATGCTGCTATAGAACTTACACAGTTGGAACGTATTCGGCAGGGAATTCTCCTTTAACATAAGTTGTTAGCAGGCATGTTTTGCCGACTACACCATCTCCAACAGCCGTTATCTTCAAAGACATCCTAAAGATTGAGAAGAATCAAGAATATGGGTTTAAGCATTTTTTAGTATTTTTTCAATAATAAAAGTTGAAATATATGGATAATTATAATTAAATAACATTTTCTTAAAATGTATAACTGAACCTGATATACGAGTACAATTTAATTTTTTTGCTTAACTGCAAGACGCAAAAAACGCAAATTTATATATTTTTTTGAAAATCAATTATAACGGTAAAAACTAATCCCTAACACTAAAGAATAATAGTGCAATTATCCATATTTTGATTAAAAAGGTTAATTTACCCATATGTTTTATAAAATGCTTAATTAAATTCAATATAAAAATATACAAATATTGTGTTTCAATTCAGGGTTTCGGAAGAACGTCTATTTAACCGTTAAAATTGCAGGCGATTAAAAAAAATACCAGTAAATCTTAAAGACAAAGTTATAGTCACTAAGTGAAGGACTGTTTGGCTGTTTTATAAGCAAAAATTGAGTATGGCCTAAACAATATCGAAACTGGCGATTTTTTTTAAAGAAAGTGCTTTTATTAAGATTCTAAGCATATATGTATAAATAAAATAATTAGATACCTATTTTAGGGTTTTTTAAGGTAAAAAGAGATGAGTTAAAAAGTTGATTAAAGAAATGTTTAAGAATCTCAAATTCCCTTATATTGGAAACCCTTAAAAATCAAATTTAATTAAAATATATTTAAATTAATTAATGAATTTAGGATATATAAAAAATTGATACAAATTTTTCTTTTTTTACTTTTGCTGTTTTATTAATGAAATTAGCTTTGAAGATGATCCAAACAGTTGTAGAAACTTTCCATATCATTTTTTTCTAAAAAATTAAAATTTCTCTTATCTATATCTTGAAAGATAAGAAAAATATCGCATTAAAATACAATTTTTTTTGATAAAATGATTTGATAATTATTATAATAGACTTTAATATAAAAACGTAACAAATTTCTGAAAAAAATCTACTCAGAACTAAAAAAAAATTAATTTTATCATTATCAAGCAGATTTTTAAGAAACATTTTTTAATATGAAAAAAACAAATTTGGATAATAACAGGATCTCGTAACAACATCATAGACTAGAAAAATAGACTTAAGGAAAAAAAACAACAATCTAGAAAATTTAATACCAAAAAATTTATTTGTGCGTTTATATTTATTATTTAATCATTTATTTTTGTAATTC
Source organism: Anthonomus grandis grandis (assembly GCF_022605725.1). Lineage (NCBI taxonomy): Eukaryota > Metazoa > Arthropoda > Insecta > Coleoptera > Curculionidae > Anthonomus > Anthonomus grandis. The sequence goes on from NC_065558.1 coordinate 5,162,125, forward strand.
TTTTTCCAGCATGAATTTTCTATTAAATTTGGAGGGTTAAGAATAAATATTTTGTAAACAAAAATTATTTTTTAATATGGTATGAACATTTTAAACAAATAAAAATATACCAAGAAAAATTCAATGTCAAGAATTTAAAAAAAAACGTTTACTTTTAATAAGCGTTTTATTCTTTCTTTTTTCGAGTAGGAAAACTTTTAAGTAAATATCTAAATAAGAGAATATATATCAAAATAAAATACATCCAAAGGAATTGAATTTCAACAAATTACAAAAAAAATCAAAGAATTTAAACAAACTTAAATGCATAAAAATTCACTTTAATAATTTTTTTAAAAACTATATCGAAATGCTCATACTAAGAAATTAAACTAAAGTAAGGAAGAAATTGTTTTTAAAAAAAAAATGTTTTCATGGAATAAAATTTAAATATATATTGTTTTTCTTATTTTGGAAAAATCAAATTTAATATTTTTAAAAAGTTGTAAAATATTAAAAAAATGCATATTCTTGTTAATAAATAAATTTGGTTAATTTTTTTCCTATAAAATAGTCGGATCTTGCAACAACATCACAGACTGAAAAAGAAGCAAAAATCTACGAAATTTGATTAAAAAAAAAATTAATTTAAACCTTCTAATACTAAACGTATGAATTTCAAGAAATTTCAATAAAATTAAGGTTAAAAATTAATATTTATTTTGTCATTTTTTCGCGTTTCTTTCTTACAACTAATTAAATTTCATCAATTAATTTTCATTCAATTAAGGCACTATTTTCTTCTAATTCATCTCAATACACCAGACAAATAGACTCAATACACTAGAAAAATAAAAATAAAAACCCTATATATTACCTACATATAAACCTTATATATTAACAGGTAGAATATACTCAACTGTCTGGAATATATAAAAATATTCTTGCAGGCCAATGTACCAATGTCCAATGTCAGATGGCCTCAACTGTTTAGAAGAACTAAAACAATGTTTTGAGGCAGTTGAATGAAGATCTAATATTCTTCTATAAGTTATTAGTATGCACTTAAGTGCCTCGACAAAATGAAAATATTCTTACAGGCAATTGATTAGAGCCTGGTTCTCTATAAACTCCATATCAGCTGGTAGCAAATCTTCAACTGCCTGGAAGAATTCAAATTTTTCTTCCAGGTACCTAATGTCCAATGTCAAATAGTCTTAACAGTTTAATATAAATGAAACAATGATTCTAGGCAATTGCATGATCTGATATTCTTTTATGAGTTATTGGTATGCACTCAAATGCCTGGACGAATTATAAATATTCTTACAGGAAATTCAGTTAGAGCACGTTTCTCTATAACCTCTATATCAGCTGGTAGAATGTCCTCAACTGCCTGGAAGAATTCAAATTTTTCTTCCAGGTACCTAATGTCCAATGTCAAATAGTCTCAACACTTTAATATAAATATAACAATGATTCTAGGCAATTGCATGCTCTGATATTCTTTTATGAGTTATTGGTATGCACTCAAATGCCTGGACGAATTATAAATATTCTTAGAGGAAATTCAGTTAGAGCACGTTTCTCTATAACCTCTATATCAGCTGGTAGAATGTCCTCAACTGCCTGGAAGAATTCAAATTTTTCTTCCAGGTACCTAATGTCCAATGTCAAATAGTCTCAACACTTTAATATAAATATAACAATGATTCTAGGCAATTGCATGCTCTGATATTCTTTTATGAGTTATTGGTATGCACTCAAATGCCTGGACGAATTATAAATATTCTTAGAGGAAATTCAGTTAGAGCACGTTTCTCTATAATCTCTATATCAGCTGGTAGAATGTCCTCAACTCCCTGGAAGAATTCAAATTTTTCTTCCAGGCACCTAGTGTCCAATGTCAAATAGTCTCAACAGTTTGATATAAATAAAACATTGATTTTAGGCAATTGCATAATCTGATATTCTTTTATGAGTTATTGGTATGCACTCAAATGCCTGGACGAATTATAAATATTTTTACAGGAAATTCAGTTAGAGCACGTTTGTCTATAAGCTCTATATCAGCTGGTAAAATGCCCTCAACTGCCTGGAAGAATTCAATTTTTTCTTCCAGGCACCTAATGTCCAATGTCAAATAGTCTCAACTGTTTGATATAAATAAAACAATAATTCTAAGCAATTGCATGATCTGATATTCTCAGGAAACTCAGTTAGAGCACTTAGAGCACATTAATGACACAAAGTTTCTCTTTAAACTCTATATCAGCTGATATTCTCATATAAGAATTTTTTTTTCTTTCAGCCAATTGGTGCTTTCCAGGCATCTGATTTTTAACGTCAGATGGCTTCAACTGTCTCACAGAAATAAAACAATGATTTTAGGCAGTTCAATGGGGATCTGAACTTTTAGAGAAGCTACTGAAATGATAATAATAATATATAATGAAGAATATAATAATATATATTTAATTAGGGATATAAACATAAAAATCCCAATCCTAAATCTGATAATCCCATTTGCGACCAATATAGTACATCCCTAGGACAATAAGTATTTATTAGAAAATGCCTGGAATATAAGAAAAATTACTTTAAATGCCTGGAATAAATCAAAAATTCCTCCAAAAGCCTTGAAAATGTAAAGAACGACTTCAAAATGGCCAAAATACAAGAAAAGGCTTCACCAACCAGGCAGAAATTACAAATGACTGGAATAAACCTTAAAGTTTCCCTAATTGTCTATAAGACACCCAAAATGAATGGAATATATAAAAAACTGAGATCTGGAAAATATCAAAATGAACATCTGCAGTAAAACCAGAATAATATACAGAATTGTAAAATAATTAAGTTAAAAAAAATATATGTTTTTGTATTCAAAATAGTGATTTAATAAAAACTTACCTTGGACTTCCTATGACACCTTAAGAAATAAAAGAAGTACAGGCTTGATAAGATAAATAATCGAATAACATTTACGTATGAAAAATTATTATAAAAAAAAATTAGATGTTTAAAACTAATTAGATTAAAAAGTGTATATTATATTAAGTTTAAATTAAACATTTTGAAAACTAAAAAAAAATATGTTTTATCCTATAAAATGTGGAAAAATAATATCATTTTTTAAATCTTAATTAAAATACAAAAATACCTTCAAACCATATGATTTGCCACTATACGCGACCACAACAAAAATACACATAAAAATTAATCATCCAAAACCATTATCAGAAAAGTGAGTAATAATAACTCGTAATGTAGGGCGTGTAATTCCGTGATGAATAAAAACGAGCAATAATTAACGCAACTTACCTGCAAAAAAAAATGTTCAACCGATAAAAGAATTTAATTATCGGGGAGACACTTTCTTTATGAAACACGAGAACACATTAAACACTAAAATCGAATAATTTATTGTTTGACGATGACGATAATATGACGATGGCAGAAAATTTTCTTATCAGTCTCGCTTATCTTCGCTCCTTATCGGCTCGCACCAACTTCACTATTCAAATCATTGTTTTCTTCCGGTCGAACGCCGTATCAACATCATCAAGAACATCATCAACGTGGTTGGTTTGCTATGTTTTGGGTTAATAAACTAAAACGGAGGCGTCGGGATAATTTCATTACATCACGTTGTAATTTCGCGTTTAACTTAAATTAACTAATAAAAATTTTACTGACGGGAAACGACCGGGACACGCAGCAGGACTTTTTCGTTATTTTAATATTATTATTATACATTTCGTATTGTTGCCTTTAAATGGAAACATACTTGACTGGTCGCGCCACGCTCGCTCACATTGAATTTTAATCGTTCGTAAATGATTAAATTAAATGTGGATAACGTCATTACTGAATAATCTTTTCATGGTTTGAAGGTGGACGATGTGGTTATTTTCTTAAGGAGGGTTTATGTTATAATAATTGCTTTTAAATTTATTGTTTGCCATTAGGGCTTATTACTATCGGTTTAATGATCTTATTATTGGGTATTTGTAAATATTTTGTAAGAGGCAATTTTTTTTTATCGAAATGGAATTTTTACATCACTATATAGACATTTACTTTTTCTCATTCTTTTATTCTTCTTCAACAATGTTATCAACTGCAGTCTTTAATTTTTAGTTTAATTCAGTTAATTTACCCTTGGATCAGAGTAAGAACCTAATACTGATTCTGAAGTTGACGAACGAGTTTTCCAAATATACGAAGGTCAAATTAATCCGACCATTGTATCTTGGAATAAAGTAAATAGATCATCTTCAAAAAACTTTTGATTTAGTGATGCAGGGCAAATTAATGTACCATCTAACTTACGACCTGTTGACATGTTTAGACTTATTGTAGATGAAGATATTGTGAAATTTATATTATTGGAAATCAAAAAAAAAATGCTAGAAGGTATAAAACGACTTGAAAGGTCGTTTGTTTCCAAGCAATGGAAGTTTTTTTGCTATTTTACTATATATGAGTTTAGCCAAATTTCCAAAAATATCAGATTACTTATTGCGTAAATTTATCTATAAACATTGTTTCGCGCGTCATATTATGCCGAGAAATAGATTTCATTTCCGTATAATGAAAATGCAAATAAAAAATATTCTTAAATAGCCTTTATAAAATAAAACCTTTTATAGATGAATTAACAAACAATTTAAGAAATTAAAAATATCCCGCGATTTAGTGTCTAATGGTGTCTTTGCGAGGTCGTTTGCTTTTTAGGCAGTATATTCCAGGGAAGTAATAATAATAATAATAATATCGTGTATTTAGCATAAAGCTACATACAAAAAACTGGTAACAAAAAAGTATATAAAATATACAAACTACAAAATACATAAGGCTGCAAGGAAGAAAAAAATATACAAATGTCTTGAGAAGCACGAAAAACTAAACATTAAAAGTGATAAAAACTAACCTAGATTAAAAATGGCAAAGATAAAAAAGTTTAAAATTGTAAATACAATTCCAGGATTAAAATTAAAATTAATAGCTAATTTAAAATGGTAAAGTTAAAATTGTAAATATAAAATGGTAAAGATAAAATTGTGAGCTCAAGTCAAAATTTTACATATACAATGGCTACAAAATATTACAACAACACTAACGAAGAAAATAATAAAATAAATTTCACAATATTTCAACATTTATTCAAGACAAATCCTCTCAGGTGCCGATGACGTCATTAGGTAGCTTATTAAACTCAATTAAGCTCTTGAATAAAACAGTATTGAGCATTTGACTGGTTCGACATCTATCTACCAGAATAAAATCTGTACGATTTCTTGTATTGTATTCATGTACATCGGCGAATACTTTTAATTTTTGACAAATATATTCGGGTAGTTTCGTTTATTCGTTTCGTATATTCGTTTCTTTATTTTAAAAATAAACAAGTTTACATTAAACATAATTCTTTATTTTATAGATAACATATTTAGGACATTTAACACAGACTCAACAGGAGCATAACGATCAATTTTCATCAAAATATGGCGTCAAAATTTTTAAACTGCGATGAGAGTGGATATACTTACAGTACAGAAGTCTACAAAGGAAAATGCAACACAATAACTTCAGGACGGAGTAGTAATACAGCTGTATTCAATGAAGGATACCTTGATAGTGGGTGAACTTTAGTAGCAGATGATTATTATAATAACCTTGAGTTAACAGAGACTTTACTTGAAAGAAAAACTCATAATGTAGGAATTTGTGGCTGCAAAAATATATAAAAGAAGTCCCTAAAGAAATTTTAGAACAAAAACAAACTTGCTAGCTAACCGATATTTCTACTGTAGAATTCAAGCGTGAATTCGTGTACATCGTGGTTTTTTTAACGACAATTTAAGGAGAATTGTTTCACATAAGCAGAAATTGACTAGAAGCGACGATGACCAGCGAACTTGAATAGATTTGCTTTTACCAAACTATTATTTATGACACTCAAATATTCAATAAATAAGACCAAAATAAGAAACTCAAATAATTTTATTAAAAATTCTATAAAAAAAACACAGTAAAATCACTCTTTAAAAGCCACATCCAACTTCTTAACCATCACGTTGGTCATTTGCATTATCAGACTCCTGGAACTCGATCCGTTACTACCAACGGAACTACAAGTGGAAAAAGTCTTCGAACTGAAACTGCTTAGAGTTTTCAAGTTGACTCCCAATTCAGCGGCGTATTTGTTGATGTTCGGAGCTACATCGGGAAGTTCCGTTAACATCGAGTTCAAATGCTTCAATACGGCGTTGTTGGCATCTTTCATTTGTCGAATTTCCAAGTCTTGCTATAGGAGAAAAATAAACTTAAGAAATAATAACAACTCATAATTAACTTACATCATATATAGTCATTTCTGGTAAATTTAGTTTCTTCAAAGTTTTTCTTAGTTGGAGTTCGGCTCTCTTTAACTTCTCCTCTTTGGTGTGCTCTTGTTTCTCGATAAACAAATTTTCCTCTTCGAGTTCATTTAGATGTTCTTTCTTTTCTGCTACTTCCTTCTTAAGTTCTTCGTTTAGCACCCTTTTCAACTCTTTAATAATAAGAAGTAAGGAATAAAGAAAAAGAACTTTAGTAAAACGTAAAGCTTTATAGGACATTTGCTATAAGCAAAGAAGTCAAGGTTACCTACGAACTTTAGCTAGTCGCCTATTTGTTCACGGATTAAAAGTTTTTTTAAGTTTCTTTCAAAAGTAACTAAGGAACAACCAAATAACGTTTGCGGCAATAAATTTATAACTTTAGAGACGACCGTGCACAACTACCCTAAATTCAAGCTTCTTAAATAAATAATCAGGTGCTTTAGTTTTAAGATTTTTCAAACAAAAAACATTTGTGTGCAGCTTTCTACAATTGCACATATTAAGCCACTTTGCTTTGCGTAAAAAAGGTGTAAAGGATGTAAAATGACATTCTTAAAAACAGTTCTTACCTTCTAAAACTGCTTGAGATTCACTCAACTGTTGCCTCGCTTTCCTCACTTTTAATTGCCACTCTTTAAGTAAAGAATCCAAAGCTTTCATTTCAACAATTTCAGGATCTGCAAGAAAACTTGTTATACAATTACGCATCTTCTTATCTCATTCTAAAATAACTTACCATCTTCTTTGATTTGCGACAGGTTACCCTTGAAAGCCACATTCGTTAAATTGACCATCTTCAAGGTGTTCTCCATGGCCACTATCTCTTTCTCAGCAATTTTAATCTTCTGGTCTAGCTCATCCCCTTCTTGTTGCAACATGTACTTATCTTGGGCCGCCTTAATTTTGAAGTGGGTCACGGATAACGGTTGTCCATCCTCGTCTTTCCCCAGAGACATCAGTTCAATGTGGTATTTCTTTTGTAGCTGCTCCACTTTGATTTTTCTGAGCGAGATGTCTCCTTTTAGTCTTCCCTTTTCTTCTTCTAAGTTTCTTTTTTTGGCAAACACTATTGATCGTTTCGTTTCAATTTCTACATTGCGTTCCTTCATAGCCTTAAAAAGAAATGAAACATTAAAGGATTTTTTTGTAGGAGGGTTATAATGTACCTGATCTAAGGCCACCCTCAGCTTTTGTAAGCTAAATATCTTCTTTTCTTCTTTCTTCATGTCTTGCTCAATGTGATTTATTCTGAGCCTCATGATGTTCTCTTCCACTTGCTTTTCTTGGGTTGAGTTTCTTGCAGCAATTATTTGTTTTCGGCCTTTAAGGTCAGTTTAGAAAAGGTTAGTGATCAGTTAGCAATAGAGCAAGAAGAATAGAGAGATAATTCAGTTAGATGATGTCAGTTAGTGATGGATTGATTAACTTGATCGTCGGATCTTATATGCAGTAATATCACGTATACTAGAGAGCGGAGTGACAAATAACACGTAGAGTAGGGTAGTTTGATGAGTTTAGCCCTCGATGTTTTGAGGTTATCTATTTATTTTGGATGTTTTGTTGATAATATATTTGTTAAGATACCTAAAAATATATAACTAAAATATTTATGGACTGCAATTACGAAACAAAACCGATGTTGAGGTAAGCATTTTAACTAAGTTAGATTTACATTTTAAAAGGTTAAATACTTTCTTTTTTATGTAGTTATTAAGTATATTATTTTAAATATAAATATAACTGTATTGTTTACTTGGCAATATACTATAATCCAAATGACGTTTAGACTGACTTAGTCGTAACAAATTTAATAGTAAAATCAATTATTGCGAATTTATCCCTTTCGGTGGAGACCGTCCTTAAACAGGGTGAGTTAGTTTTTGCTGAAAAGACGCAATTCTTATTAAAAAAATGCGATTTATGAAGGGAAAATATTAATTTTTTATAAAGGTTGTTTCGCAAGAAATTTAAAAAGAAAATGTTTCTCCAGGAGTAAACTACATTTGTTTTTAATTTATATGCAAAAGTAATTTAGGAATAGTATCGTTTTGAAAATAATTTTCTTGTCCACTTGTGCCCTTGTACAAATGAATAAAAAAAATGTATTCGCACAATGTGGTAAGAATGCATTTAAAATAAAAAATATAGAGTCAGTTTACCCTCAGAAAATCAGGTTTTTGAATCTTTTTGCTTGTAATGTCTCTTAAAATCTGAAAGAAAAAAAACAATTTTTCTTTTTTACTAATAATTATAAAATAAAGTATTTAAAAAAAAAATAGGCACAGTTGAGCTACAGATATTATTAAAATTGTAGTTAAAACACTTTAATTAAAATTGTATCTTAATTCCCTAGAATAATTAATTATGTTATTAATAACGTTAAAATTAGAATTATTTCACAAGTCTAGGAAGTTGAGCGATAGATTTCTTGTAATATATATCAGGATTTTTAATTAAAATTATGATTTAATAGCCTAGATTAAGTAAATTATTGACGAGTAGAAATTATCTTACAATTCCGGATAGTTAAGCCATAAATTTGTTAAAATAGCCGACACTTTAAATAATTAATTTATTAATGCCGTTTAAATAAAAAATATTCTAAAATTCCAGGCAGTTGAATCATACTTTTTTTTTTAATTTTTAATTAATTTATATTATATTTTTGATGTTTACGTTGTAATTAATTTGGAATTTTAGGCAGTTGAGCTACAGATATTTTTAAAATTGTAGGCACTTTAATTAAAGTTGTACCTCAATTACCAAAAATAATTAATTAATGGCGTTAAAATTAGAATCATTTCATAATTCCAGGTAGTTGACCGATAGATTTGTTAAAATAGCAGACACTTTAAATAAAATTAAGAATTTAAATTGCCTCGACTAATTAATTAATTAATTTATTATTGTCGTTTAAATTAAAATTATTTTTCAATTCCAAGCAGTTGAGCTACAGATATTTTCAAAATTGTGGACACTTTAATTAAACTCATACCTCAATTGCCTAAAATAATTAATTAATTTATTAATGGCGTTTAAATTAAAATTATTTTACAATTCCAGGCAGTTGAATCATAAATTTTTTTTTAAATTGTTAATTAATTAATATTATATTATTGATGTTTACCTTGGAATTATTTCAAAATTTTGGGCAATTTAAGCTACAAATATTTTTAAAATTGCCGGCACATTAAATAGAATTAAATTTAAATTGCCTCGGCTAATTAATTAATTTATTATAGGCGGTTAAATTACAAATATTTTACAATTCCAGGCAGTTGAATTATATATATTTTTTAATTGTTAATTAATTAAAATATTATTGATGTTTCCGTTGGAATCATTTCGTAATTTTAGGCTGTGGAGGTACAGATATTTTTAAAATTGTAGGCACTTTAATTAAACTTGTACCTCAATTGCTTAAAATAACTAATTAATTAATTAGTGATGTAAAATTTGGAATTATTTCACAATTCCAGGTAGTTGAGTTATATAGACAAATTCTTCAATTGCCTAGATTAATTATTATTGTTGTTTAGGTAGAAATTATTTTACAGTACCAGATAGTTAAGCCATATATTTGTTAAAATTGCAGACACTAAATGAAATTGTCTCGACTAATTAATTAATTTACTAATAACGTTTAAATTAAAAATAGTTTACAATTCCAGGCAGTTAAATCGTAAATTTTCTTAAAATTGTTAATTAATTAAAATATTATTGATGTTTATATTGGAATTTTTTCAGAATTTTATGCAGTTGAGCTAGAAATATTTTTAAAATTGTAGGTACTTTAATAAAACTTGTACATCAATTGCCTAAAATAATTAGTAGGATAAGTTATTCGAAAAAAGAAAAATAAACTGTTTTTAAGTATTTGCTTAAAAAATTAATAACGTTCGAGTTATCAAACTTTTAATTTTTTATACCGGATACACGAAAAGTACAGAAATATGTATAAGGGTGTGAATTTCAAAATTAAAATAGTTTTAACTCAACATTTAAGCATCATTTCTGGGATTTTTGTTTGTACTATAAAACACTTTGAATTTCCTGTTTAAAACAATACATTTTCGAAAATTATTTTGAATTTAACAATCACTTTTTTGTACTTATATGCTTACACTCTTCATAAAAATTTAATTTGTTACAAGGGGAATCTTAATCATTTAAACAAATATATATTTGGTTTTGTGGGAATACAAAAAAAATGTGGAGCCATACTACCGAAATCAAAGGTTACTTAAATACAAAATCTATTATATTCTTTGCTATTATAATTCAAATTTTGTTTACATTATCAAACAATTTTGATAAATACAATAATAATTATCCTTAATGGAAACGAAAAAGATAACAATGATTATTCGTCAAAAGGTAATGACTTTACTGTATTTGTTAATTTGTTCATGTTTTATTGGCGCCCTTTTTATCCAACGCCGATAAAATAAGTGCTATAACTGCTAACGCTGCCCAGATGCACCGCAACTATATATGTATATATACATTATATAACAAAATATAACTTTATATTACCAATATCGTACTCCAACATATGATTCTCCACCTTATTTTGTAACGTAGACAAGTGTTCCTTATCGGTCGCAATAAAGTTGGACAGTCTTCTCATTTCATCTTGTAACCGATTGACTTGGGTCTGTAGCGTGTGCTGTACCTCCGCGTAATCTCCCAATATCTTTTCCAACTCTCTAATTTTTTCCTCCTTTTCGTCCATATGATCTTCCCTCTTGTTGGAGCCTTCCAGTTTACAAAGTCGTTGCTCGAACTCGTCTATTCTATATTGCTATGTAAGAAGAAAAACGAAAGTTTCGCTGAAAATCTGGTAATCATATTAGCTGACATTGACGAGTTCCTAATATTTAATTAAATTAGAAAAAAAGACACTTACCATATCGTACACCACCTCCTTAATCTTCTCCAAAGATTTTTTCTCGTCGACAATATGTTTTCTCAACTTAGTCGAAATGCAATGCAGATTATTCATCTGGACCTCCAAAGATTTCCCGATCCCTTGTTGCTCTTTTAACATCTGATCCGTCCTGTATAAACTATTGTTGATCTTTTCAGTGTCTGCCATAAGCATGTTGGAATGCTTCTGCTCGTGCTCGATCATTTTCTGGATGCGATTGATCCTCTCTGAAGACGACAATGAGTTTCCTTCCATGTCCCTTATTTTATCCTCCAGTATAACTAAGTCTTCTTTGTCTTTGATGGAATGCCTGATAAATGCAGAAGTTATTATTTACCGATCAAATAAAGTATGTTACCTTTCTTTTTCACTAATTTTATAATCCACCATCCGGTTTTTCATACGAATTTTCTCCAAAGAGTTTGCTGACAATGCCACGTGTCTCTTCACAGTTTGCACCTACAATAACCACTATAAATATCTAGTATTTACAATAGTTATAACACTGTTACTTCATTAATGACTGTCAAAACATTTTGCTGAAACTCCCCGAGCTCCCTACGGATCCTGGAGTTCATTGCATTAAGCGACTCAATTTCCAACTCGATCTCTTTGTTGTTCTTAATCTCGTTTTTTAGCAATTGGTTTTCTTCTTCCAGAATTTCTTGTTGCTTCATTAAAGCGTCATGGGATTGCCCTATGCGTTCCTGCCATTTGGATATATCCTGATCTCTGGTTTGGAGCATTTTCACCGCGTCTTTCCACTGTTTTATCAACGCTTCCCGTTCGTTCATTTGCTGCTTGACAGCTTTGCCAGTTCTTTCGATGATCATTTCCAGACTGTGTAGCTCACATACGGCTTTCGCGATTATCATCGTTTTGTTGTCATAGTCGCATTGTAAAAATTGTCGTCTCGCTTCGAGGACGTTGAATCTTCTCTCGTCTTCTTTTGAGAATTTTTTTAATAGTTCGTTGTCGTCGTCGCGTTTTTTTAATGCTTCTTCCCATGCTTTTAGGGCTTCGATATCCCAGCCTGTTTCTTGTTTGATTCTGTCCACCTAAGGGTGTAAATTATTAGTTAGTTAGTGCATTTCAATTTAGTAGAGTAAAAGTACGGGAAGCATAACAACATATAAAAGGGTAAACATTTTTACAAGAGTCCTTCTAATGAGTTTTTATCAGCTGGACTTCTAATATGTTGGACTCTTCCTTAGTTGACTTTCCTATTTTCTTTCTTAGAAATTTTGAATGTTATGAAAACGAGTCAATGCTCATGGTTTAATAAATAAGTTCAAGATTCTGTAATTTTTTGGGTATTATTTGAAAATATTTGATTCATTTAAATAAGATCGATTTTATAAAACAATACCTAAAAGTTGGTTCTTCCTTGCTTAAAAAAAATATTTACAGGACTGATTTCTGAATTTGACTATAAGAAAACTGTCGTATTATGTCATGTTGGACCTCAACAGTGATTTGCAAAAGGTTCGTTTACTCTTTATATTGATATCCTTGGTAATTTAAAATTAAAAAACATTTATCTCAACAGTGATACTAGGTTTTCAGTAAAAAATTATAATTATGGTACAATAGTTAATTATAAAAAAACCTTGAAAGACTATGAAAAAATGTATGTCTTCTATTATCATTTTGAATTCATTCTGTTCGAATAAATAAATCGTAAAGAAAATTAATATCAACGGTTATTTTAAAGGATGCTTTTCTTCTAGAATGAAAAAATCACTGCTTGGCATTCTTGGATTTTTTTTTTCACATTAGTGATTTTAAATGTTTCTTGGTAATTCAAAGAACTCTTTAATTGAGATGTTTGCATTGTTTCATTTTTACGTAGGCTTTGTCTACAAATTGTAAACTTTTTTGACAATAAAGCGTTATTATTATAAAAGGAAAATTGTCTGCTGAAGAATAATTGGCTTAAAAAAACATTTATTTATGAAACTATAATAAATAAACTTGAAATTTTAGTCTTATTGGGAATTTTTTTTTATCTCAACAGTGATTTCAATTATAGTATAAGGGTCTATTTTTTAACTACATCAGCTTGGAATTTAGGAAATATTTACCAGATCAGTATTTTGTATTCTTTTAAAAGAAAAAAAAGCATTAAAAATTTTAAAATATAAATAAAATATTGGGTGATTTAGAAAAATAAACTTACAGTTAGTTTTATAAAATTCCTTTCCTTTTAATAATAAGTATAAATTCCTGCTAAAAATTGGAGAGAGACTAGCAAAATTCCAACGAAAAAAGAAAAAATTGCCAAAAGTTTTATTAAAAAAAATTTAAGAATTATTTTGGAAATATCTATTTTAATAGAAAAATCAAAAGTGGAACATAATAACTAATGAAAAAAATAGGAAGAAAATGAATAATAATCAAAACAAGTGAACAAACAAGGACAAAATAAACAAGGACTAAAGCCAAAAACTAGGATAACCTCATGAAAACCAAATTAAAAATAAGAAAATTGAAATTTTTATGAAATATTAACCGCAACCGAGATATAAAAATTTTAAACAAATATATATTAAATTGTTAATTTTGTAAAAGGTTTATAAAAATATAACAAGAAATGTAGGAATACGAGTAATAAAAATTGCAACAAGTTCAAGAAAACAAAGAAAAATGGGGAATAAATTGTATTTATTTTGCTTCTTATGACAAAAATAAAAATCTTATTGGATAATTCAAAGTATAATTTATAAAAAAATTAGAAATTTAACAAAAATTACAGAAAAATGAAGAAGGAAATAATAAAAGAAAAGTAAGAAAAATTTAAAAAACAAATTTGACATTACATATTTTTTTTTATGAACGGTATAGTATACGACTAAAACTTTAAGAAATCCAGACAAATAAACAGGATTTATTAGCTTTTGAAAATATTAAAAAATTTCAGGAACTTTTCAGCTTCACTTTTATTCAGCTTTTATTTAATAAAGTAAAGTTTGTTTTATTTTTGCCGAGTTCAAATTATATTTTTTCAACTATTTTATTTATATATTTTCTATTTTTATTTTGTTTTGTTTAGTTCAATTTGTATAGTTGTTTTTATTTGCTTTACACACTTTGTGTCTTGTATATTTATTTTCGTTAATTTAAACATGTTTACTTTTATTGTAATAATTTCTTCTTGTATTTATATGTAGTTCTGATAAAGGCAAGATTATTATTACTATGATTTTCTCTAAAATCTTTTAAAAATTATAAAACAACAATATGAAAAAATACTGACAAAATTCCAATGAAAAAGAAAAAAATCACTAAAAAATCAAGAAATAAGAAAAATACTTAAAATACTTAAAAATTGTAAAAATAATTTCAGATTTAATAGAAGAAGAAGAAGAAGTTTTACGTCAGGAAAAAAATAGACTCATTTCAAATCAGAACAAATTGACTTGGAAAGTAACAGAGTCGAGTAAAAACATTAAAAACAATTAAGAAGAAAACAAATAATAATTAAAACAAGTGCCATTAAAAGTTAGAACAACTTGATGAATATCAAATTTAAAATTTAATAAATAAGAAAATAGAAGAAATTTAAGAAAAATTATAAAAAAATAAAGAACTTTTAGAACTAAAAGTTCAAAATTTTGGGTTAATTATAAAATAACAGAAGTCGATATTAAAATAAAAATAAATACGTGTTTAAAATATAAGAGAGACTGACAAAATACCAATAAGAAAAATCACAAAAAAATGTTATTAAGAATAAAGAAATACCTATCCAAAACAATTATTTCAGATTTAATATAAAAAAAGAATACACAGAATTTTTAAAAACCAGGCAAATAATATTTTATTTTAAGAAGGATTTAGATCAGAACAATTTGAGTAAGTTATGACAAAAATATAAAATTAAAGTGAATAAATAACAAACACGAAAACAAAGACTTGTGCCAAAAATTCCATAAGAACTCAAATTAATAATTCAATAAATAAGAAACTCTAGGAAATTTTACTGAAATGTTCGAAATATAAAGGAATAAAGAGAAATTTAAAATAAAAATGTTAAGTGTAAATATTAATGAATATTTTTTTAAACTATGAAAGTCACATCAAAAACTCATCAACATTACAAGAAAACTTGACATGAAGACAAGTTGAAATTAAATTTTGAAAAAAACCTAAATTATAGATCCTAAAAAGTAGACAGTTTATTCACTTTTTTAAGACAAACTACCCTCATATTTACCTTAATGACAGCCTTTTCCAAATCCTTCTTAAGATTCTCCTTTAAACATTCCAAGTCTTTAACTTTCTTATTCACTTCGGCAATTTCAGTTTCCAGTTTATTCTTCTCGCCTTTAAGGGAGTGTAAACTGTTCCTCTCCGTATCGTATTGCTGCTTATGGGCAGTAATAAGTTTCTTAAAAAAAATACAATTCAAATAAAGAGCTTGAGGGGATTTCAGTTTTGTGAAAATCTTACTTGGGTTTGTTCATTTTCCTGTAAAACAAACTTAAAATGTTCTTTTAAGTTCGTCAAACGGCTCAACGTGTTATCGAGGCCAGTTTTCGCTTTCGCTTTCTGAAACGTTAATGTGGCCAACTCCTTTTCGAGTTCTTGGTTTTCCCGGTTTGCCACCGGGATTTGAAAACCGTCGTTCCATCCGAGTTTGTTTAATATATCTTCTATAAAAGCCATTTTGTAAACGTTTAAGTATATATTATGATGTGTTAACTTTTAGGGGTTAATGGCAACACTATAGGTTTGACAATTGGTGTGATTATTGATTTAATATTTCGTATCTAGGGATACTGATTAAGTGAATTTTTGTAAATATAAAGGGGTGACGAGGGTGAGTCAAGGGAAAATGAATATACTGGTTAATTTTCTTTACTTTTACGCATTTTAAGTGTCTAAGACCTCATGGATGATACTAGAATTGCTGACTAAGATAAATCAGATTATGTAAAAAAATATAATTAGTGGTGGAATAAAGGAATTGAATATGGTAGAAAAGAAAAAAATATATATTTCTCCCTTTTTTTGGGTATGATAACAAAGTACGTAGGCAACCAATTTTAAGCAAAAAAATCCCTCAAAAAAAAATCAAAATGTATGCATTTAATTTAGTGATATATTATTTATTATTCCACTGATATTTATCTACCGAATTCGATCTATCTAAAACTAACAACAAACACTGAAATAATTGACGTAATAAAATCACTTAAAATTGATCCAGCCTCAAGTTACGACAAAATGATTCAGTTAAATATTTTCACCGGATATTGTCCTAGATTATTTAAATCAGCAATAGTAAAAATTATATTTTAAAAAGGGCAAACATGTATGGTTGAAAATTACTGACCAATAAGTTTAATACCAAATTTGGCGAAAGTGTTCCAGTTATTTTTATTACTAAATAAAACATCTTGTCACCAAAACAATTTGGATTTCGTAAAGACATATCTGCAAACGGCGCAATTGGCGCTTGTCTGTGTGCTACAGTATTTATAGATTTATCAAAGGCCTGTGACACTGTGTATCATGGAAAGCTTTTGCGAAAGCTAAAAAGTATTGGAATCCGGGGAACTGCAGTTAAATTAATAAAACGTCATTTATAGAAAATTAATTTAGCAAAAAAAAAATGTTTAAACTTCGGGGTACTATAATCGCTTCAATATTATTATTAATTTAAATAAATGACGCACTAAAACTTGATCTAAATGGCAAAACTGAGTCATTTGCAGAGGACACTGTTTACTTCACAAAGGGTGATGGACATAAGAAAGAGGTGGAACTAAACATAAATATTGATACGTAAAAAAAACAAAGAAAATACATTCTAACTAATAAATATATTCTAACTAATTAAAATCTGGATCAACAAGGATAAAGTCAAAAAATATCGCGATAATTGCGAAAAATGAAAGACCTGATATTTTTTTAAAATAAAAATTAAAATAAACTTACAATAAATACAAATTTTAATGAAAATCAGAAATTATGATCTTATTGGAAGTTTTCCCATAAATAAAAAGAAATTAAATTTCATTAAAAATAATATAAACTAGATATTAGCAATAAAATCACAAGAATTCAGAGAAATTAGGAATTAGAAATTTATTTAAAATAAAAAGTGAATAATATAAGGGAAAGCAGAAAACAATAAAAGTCAGGGAAGAATCCAACCTCGTTAATGTGAGATTCTATAAGAATAGGAACTTTTCTAATACAATCAATCAATCAATCAATTTATTAATGCCAATATACAAAATAGTATTCACACAAGTCAAGAATTACAAAGTTAAAGTTAAAAGTTAAAAAATAGGGTGACTGTTTATAAAAATTGATGATAAAATTATTCCTAAAGCACTCATTAAAACCAAAACACAGTGATTGATATACATACTATAAACAATACACAATCACAATATGTCTTAAATAAAATGCAATATATAGGTAGGTACTCAATATCACAGATAGAATGTGAAGTTTAAAAACTCTTTAGTTGAATAGAAGGCATTAGAGACTAGAATTTGTTTAATTTTATTCTTAAAACGTTCCAAATCTAAATCCACATAATCGGTAGGAAGTTTATTATTTACTTAACAGTTGTTTATTATTAACTTAACAGCTAGAAATCCGGGACCACTCCGACACCTTGTTAAGCATTGGTAAATGGTAACTAGCCTATTTATGTTTCTAGTACCATAGTTGTGTACATCACCATGTACTTTATACCGATCCCTATTCCTGTGTACCCATAAAAGATTTTCCAATATATATACGGAAGGTAGGGTAAGTATTCCCTTCATAGAGAAAACAGATCTACAATCCTCCCTGCAACCCAGCCTACCCAAAATTCTGATTCCCCTTCTCTATAATGAAAACAACCTTTTTGTTTGTGGGGCATGGCCCCACGCTAGAATAGCATATGTGGCTAAGGGATGGAAGGTGCCAAAGTAGGCTGTTCTTAAGCCAGATTCAGATAAACATCCAGCTATAATAGGCGACGAAGGGCATATATAGATGTTTTTAGCCTTCCGGCAACAATATTAACGTGGGAATGCCAGTGAAGTAGAGGATCCAATAAAACTCCCAGAAACTTAACAGAAAAATCCTTTGATATGTCAGCTGGTCTCAGAGTAAAAATAACTTTGTTGGTCTTGTCTGCGTTGAGATGCAATCGGTTCATGTTAAACCATTCCTGAATTCCCCCCTGCAATACTCTCAATTTCCTCTTTACGGTCTCAAAAGTATCTCCGGCACATGCCACTGTTGTGTCATCAGCAAAAATGGTGAATTTACCAGATGGTTCAGCTAATGGTAGGTCATTTATATAGATCAAAAAGAGGATAAGCCCCAAAACAGATCCTTGGGGAACACCTATGGTTATCCCACTTTTTGCTGCTGACACCCCACCAACACTTACCATCTGATCTCTATTGGCCAGATAGCAGGCGAGAAGTTTAGCACTGTTAACACTAGTCCATATTTAGAAAGTTTTTGCAGCAATATGTTATGGGGAACACAGTCGAATGCCTTGCTCAGAACGAGACACTGCCATATTGGAAGCTATCAAAAGCATTTAACAAGTAATCAACTAAAGCTAAAATGGCCATAGTGGTACTTTTCCCCTTCCTGAAACCAAACTGGCTGGATGTAAAAAGATTGTTACCCTCAAAAAATTTCACAAGTTAAGCAGCAATACATTTTTCAAAGATTTTTGAGGTTATGGGCAGCAAGGAGATAGAACGGTAGTTCTCGAGCCTACTAGGATCACCCTTTTTAAATGATCCGAGCACACTTGGAAAAGTGTTCTCCCTGAAGCATCTGTTTATTAGTTTTGTTACTTGAGCTGTGATAATGTTTTTAACAGACATAATTAATTTGACATTTAGCCAATAGATATCTTGACTAGTCTTATTTTTTAAGCCATCAATAATCTCTCTTACTTTTATGAATGATACAGGAGAGAAAGAGAACACATTCTCCGGCATACCCAGAACAGAGAGACTTTGGATTGGGTCAGCCTGCGACAGGTGGAATGTCTCTAACAGTATGATGGGCAATACGTGAAAAGAAATTATTGAAATCGTCAGCCGTTAAAGTACTTTCATGAGATTTTTTCGTTTGACGTACCTACACTACCATTAACAACTTGCCATACGGCCTTAGTTGGATTAGAAGCTGATGAGATGAATTTATCATTGGCTTTTATTTTTGCCTCGTGTATAGCAGCTCTATACTAACTCCTCCCTTAATACAAACATTATTTAAAAATATATTTATTTATTTATTATTAATTCAGGTCACTTCTAATGATATATAATATATTCATAAGGACAAGTGAAACATTCGTTTCATTTTTAAACATAAAATATAAAAAAGGGATAATTTCAGAAAAATTAATAATGTTAAATTTAATAATCATGATTATAACTTGGTTGTGTAATGTATTTTCCTATATTTGGTTACTTGTAAATGCCTACTTACCTAACATAGTAACTAAATGTTCTAGAGATGGTTTAAAATTGTTACTTTTATAATTAATACTTTTGATACAATTAGGCGCACATATAACCTCTAATACCCGCTGCCTAGGTAATATCGAAGCTGTACTTTCTTGTTTTATAAATAAATAAATATTGAAAAATAATAATTAATCTTCAACAACCGAAACTTGAAACTCCCAAGAAACAAAATATTTTTGTTAATTCCAACTTTCACGTTTTTGTTTTTTGAGTTAAATGACCATCTTTCGGTCGATCTATTCAATGACCATTTTGATTTTAAAAAAAAATCCTTTTTTTGATACAATTTTTTTGCTTTTACCCTGTATCGTTTATTTGTAAAATTCTAATTCCTAGTACGAATTGTCTAAAGTATAATACCAAGAATATTCTAGGAATATACACTCAGTAGTAAACGCATAAAAAAAACTCTGGATATAAATAACATGAAGACTCCTGAAATGTTTCCGATAAATATTCGTACAATATTCTCAAATGAAGGTTTGCATCATTTCTTAAAATCTTTTGGCATTCTGATTAGAACAAAATTAAAAATTAAATAAATCTGGAAATTAGTTTAAAATTTAGGTGGTTTTACAGTGTAATTCCCAAAGGATCATGAAAAATCACTTGGAATTCCTAGATGGCATAAATACTACTTTCCAATTCTTGGAAGACATAAAAAAAGTGTTCTCAAGCCCTGAAAAACGCAAGAAAGTATATTTAAATTCCTGGAAGATATATAAATAATTTATAAATAATATATAAATAATTCAAATAAAAAAATGAAACTTCCATAACTAGGCTTGTTTTAATATTTTTTTATTAATTAAACTTACAATAATTAATTAATTAAAATTTAATGATATACTTAAAAAAAATAATGTTAATCGTCTTGGTCGAGCTACTCCATTCCCGGAGGCAACGGTTCCGTAGGTACGACCATCACATTTGGAGGAGGGGCATTCATCGGGGAATCCTCGGCGATCTGAAATAAGCAGTAAATAATTTTAAAAAATAAATTAAAGTTTTCAAGAAATGAAACCACACTGAAGTATACCAAAAATTAATTATTAATTTATTTAAAATCCAATTAGATTCTTATTAGTGTTAAGGAGTAAGTAATTACAGAAGCATTTGGTCCTTCGAGCCGGATTCTACAAACGCAGGGCTGATTGGGTTGTTTACTTGGGTAATTCTTGATCCATTAACTACTGAAGCTAGGATAAGCCAACCCTTTTTTAGTGATGACCATTTAATTCTTTCATTATTTATTGTCGTCAGTACTATTGCATAAATTTCGTTCCGCAATCACTTAAGGAGGGCGCCCACTGAATCGGATCGGCTCGGTCGGTTCGGCACGTTCGGTCCGTAACTAGCGCTCATACAATCGGCAGAACGAAGACACGACGACGTTTAAAAGTGGTTCGACTATTCGAGCATATAGAAGTATTGTGATTAAGCTCCCGTTTAAGCGTTTTTAAAAAAAAAATTGCAGTTCCTCAGATTCTGAAGAGGATGTTATGATTCCAGTAGCCCGTGCTGAAGTAGAAGCGGTAGAAAAGCGTAGGAGATTTTGGGTGCATGATATTTTTTTGAAAAGAAGAGGTTTCGGAGAATATCATAATCTATTTTATGATTTGCTGGAGAACGAAGCAAGCTTTTACATTTTTTATTTCGACTTTCAAAAGAAAATCATAATTGCAAATATGTATTAGGTGTGGACTAATTTTTTTTATGTTCGTCTCCCTGTTTAAATTAAAAAGAATTTTATAATATGTACCAACAAGTTTTAAAATGTAGTACAAGGCATGCGCCAATTTTGATGAATATAAAACTAGAGGTTGCAGTCTCTTAATATGGCATATGGATGCCATATTATCACGATCGCGTGATAACTTCCTATGTTATTTCATTTGAGCCTTGTGTTTTCTTTAAATTCTTATTTATCAAATCAATGGTTTTTAAAATTCTTTGAAACAGTTCCTTACTCTATGCGAAGAAATGCTAAAATAGTCGCAGGCTTTCGGTGCAATCGGCAATAGTTGCCCTCCCGACAATATGAGATCGTCGCCAGAGAAAACCGAACCGACCGAACGTACCGAACCGATTCAATGCGCGCGGCCCCATTTAAATACGGGGGATCGGAATTGGTCCTACTCGGAATTTGTCCTACGTTTACGAATCCGGCCGAACGGTTAAAAACAGTGTTGTCAGAACTCTAAAATATTCTTAGCAATGTGACCGAAATTTAGTATTCAGTTCAGGGAGGGGGATACTGTATGAAATTGAATGTGATACCAACCATACAACAACTACAACGAATAAGGCCGTTCAACCTAGAACTTATTGTTGTGTGTGTGTGTTTTGCAAAGATGGAAGGATTTGGTTATCAAAGATTTTTTGATCAAGAATTTATTAATAAAGCCAGAAGGTATGAAACTTTTAATAAAATTTAAATTTAAAATTAAATCAGTTTTATACTTATACAAATTATTATAAATTAGACAATATAATTATGAGGAAAATCGAAGTTTTATGACCAATATGCTTTTTTTTTTAAATATACGAAACCTGATCCAACCTTGGGCCAACCTAACTCGCCCTAACTTTGTCTAATCAAATGATAACTACTGGAAACGACTGGACATCAATTTAAGCATTATTAAAATTAATTGGCTACACAACGTCCTGGTGACTTGGGTTGGCCCAAGGTTGGGTTAGGTTTTGAATATTTTAAGAAAATAGAGAATATTGGTCATAAAACTTCGATTTACCTCATATATTGCCTATTTTACTTGGATCGTTACGTTATTGCCCGGCCATTATCGTTAATGTGCGAATTTTCATCATTGACCGTAACATATACCCTATACAGAATACCCCATATTTCCATATAACTTAATAATATAGTTGCCGCCCGCGTGCGCCATCTAGCAATTAGCAGTTGCGACACAGACAATCCATCGCATCGGTCGCTATTTAGCTGCCGAAATTCGTAAATAGGGCGTTGTCAAATATAAATACCTCCTATCCTTGCTTCTATATCGAAATACAAACCCAGGATTTTCGAGGAAAAGCCGAACCGTTCCGATCGACCGTAGGACAAAATCTGAGTAGGACTAATTCCGCCTTCTCTTAAATACATGTGAAGCAAATCCGGCCGTTTGTACCGACCGTGCCGAGTCGGTCGATGCCGATTCAGTGGGCGCCGTCCTTAACATTGGTAACTTTTTTACTAACCGATCAATTAACCATGATGGTAAAACTAAAGTAATACTTGAGGAATTTAAGACCCAGCGATTTCCAGAAAAAAAAAATTGTTTTACTAGAAAGTATTTATTAATTATTTTAAAATAAGAAAATTTTCGGATATATCATATTTTGTCCTAAAAAGTCAACTACAAATGACGTAATTGTCAAAACGTTCCAAGATTCGACGACAAGATTCCATAAGTTTTAGGTAAAAGTCCGATAAACTTTGGTTGTCTGTAAGTTCTTATTACTAATATGAAAATATTTCAGTAATTACCATATTTGAACATACAAATGTTTATATTATTTTTAATATAAACAATTGTAAAATATGTACAGGATTGTGAAATACATATAAAATAATAAAAAATATAAAATTTATTTTTTTAACCTTGCCTTGCCTTGGCTGGTTTAGGTCAGGTTAGATTCGATTAGATTGGAGACGTACCAACCTATTTTCTATTAATAAACAAATAAATCTTACATACAATTAGAAATTTAAAATGCCAGGAATAAAAATAAATTATTCAATCAAACGCCTGAAAAAAAATTTTGGGCATTATCTCAGGATAATTTTCTTAAAGAGTCTTGATTAGGGAACTTTAAATTCCAAATATATTGCTTAAACAATTTAATTATAAATTCATTGTAATTGATTTCATTAAGACTGCTTCGGTAGGTTCTGAGAAAATCCACTTTGAATGACAGTGACATTATTTAGTTTAAGTCTGGACAACTGAAAAAATATTAGTCTTAGGTTTTTGAATTCTAAACAAGATTTTAAGGAAACTTCATTTTGAATTCAATGCAGTTGGTTGCATTAAGATCGCTTTAGTAGTTTTTAAAAAACTTTGTTTGGAAGGTCCATGAATCGGTTAATTTTATTTCGTCTCTGATCTTTTTGGACTAAACAAAGAAATATGTATCTTCGATAATCTCTTTACGATCTCTTCATAAATAACTGGGTCGATTATTGCAAAATCTCGCGTGTTTATTTAAGTAACGCGTCTCGCCTTCCGTCTATGTAGAATTTTGGCACCTAAATTTTTCAGTTTTTTTGCTTTTTACTCGAAAACGTGCTATCATAGCAAAGCAATTCCTAAATAAAAATAGAGGCCTATAAAGTTTTCAAAAAGTTTCATTCTATTTATTTTTTTAATAGGGTGTGCTGGTTTCGAGTTATTTTAGTAATGTCCGTATTTTTTTGTTTTAACTCAAAAATTACGCAAAAAAAATGTTGTTTTTTCAACATCCTGTGTATATTTTAAGAAACGTTGAAATAGGTGTCCAGTCAAATTGTCCAGAGAATATTTGTACAAATTTTTTAGACTGTAGCTAGTCAAGTTTTTAAGATATAAGCAATTAAAAAAAGTTATGTACTAAAATGGTGTCTAAGGAATGAAACCTAAGAAAGTAGCTTTATTATCAGGCAACGCTATAGTTATTAGTTTGATTTTCTTGAATATGTTATGTCAACAATTTGATAGACTTAAGGTAAGATTCCTAGAGAAAACATACCAAAAAAAATAAATCAAAAAGTCATCACTCATAGATTAAAGAGGGTGATTGAGCGATTCACGACCCAATTTTTAGATTTTCTTTGGTATGTTCAGTAAGCGTACTTTAAATCCATTAAATTAAAACAAAACAAATTCTTGGATGAGCTTATTCATCAAAAACCGGAAAGTTATGTTGCATGGGGCGGTTTTCCTTTACTCCCATTTAAATATGCACACAAATATTAATAACATAATACACTTTTATATTGATCTATTGCGATTTTTTATATGGTTTTTGTGTGGATATTCACACTCAAGCAAGAATCCAAAGATTACTTAATTAGTGTGTGCATTTTGTATTTTGGTAAGAGCAAATTTGACCATGTTATCACCATTATACCACCGTAGGATACTTCATTTATGTAGTTTTATAATGAAAATCATAAATAATCGGTAATCTCCATTATCAACATGAGAAAAGCAAATTTTTGGTAATAATGTAATAATAATTCTCTCTGGACACTTGAATATAAGACATCACATTTTAAATTAAATTGTTTAAGTTCTTATTGTTTTTTTTTTAATGTAATACATTTTTTAATGTGTATTTAAGTATATTTCTAAGATGAAGAATATTGTTCTTTTCCTATTGTATTTCTCAGATTATTTTGTATTTATTTATGTTGTTGATTGTTTACTAAAATATCTTAATACTCACTACATTTAAAATAAATTTACAAGCTCTATAACTTGGTTCAGTAGAGTAGCTATCTAAAAGCTAGACTGCGCCAAATATAGGGTTCATATGATTGTTCATAAAATATAACAATAAAAAAACAATTTTTCTTTATGGCCAAATTACGGAGCAGCTGGTAAAGTTCCTGTATGTTAAACGTACTTGTAGCTGTAGGAGGAATTATGAAACAAATTTTAACCTGTTGTTAAGTTTACAGTTTGGGAACAACGTAATTGTTCTGGTCGGTACAACAATCTTAAGAAAAAAAGAAAGATTAGGGCTATGAATCTCCGGTCCTGAGAAAATAAATAAAATAAACAAAAATAATGGAAGTGTTTGGTTTTTAATTTGTGATAATAGTTACAGGTACTTGCATACTTGTTTTATGCCAAATCCCATATTCTTTCTATTAGTACTAGTATTAATAGGTATTTTCATTTTCGCTAATTGTTTGTAAATATCCCACCAGACATTTGCCAGTGAATCACAGTACACAGCTTTTTAGAAACTGTATACTGTGCAGTGAATTTGGTACAATTTTAATCAATTTTTTTATATTATTTTTTTAGAGGATGTCTTAACAACCTGATAAAAAAAAAGGTCGGTAAACTTTTCTGAAAAAGAATACCAAATTATTTTGCTCTGTAATTTAGTAAGTCAATATGCAGGTACAATTGAATAAAAAAAATCAGAACTGGGATTTGACAGCAGAGTTTAATGTAAAAAACCCTGTGTCAGGGGCGGTTCGAACCCTGAATAATCTTCAGACAAAGTATGAGGATATAAAAAAAGATCTAAGAAAAAAAGTAGCCAAGAACAAACAGGAAATATTTAAAACTGGTGGCGGTAGTGCAACCTTAACACCTCTTACCACCTATGAGGAAATAATTTAAAATTTAATAACACTGAGTGTTTAGGGACTAACTTCAAGATATCATGATGATAGTAAGTGACAGAATATAGTACTCATACAGATTAAGAACAAAATTTAGAATATTATACTTAAACTTCTTGCAAAACGATGCAAGCTCCAACTCTTTGAAAAAAATGAGGTTATAAATTTTCTGGTAAACCTTTTATACGCTACTTTTTCTAGTTGTAAACTTATCCTACTGGTAAGCAAGAATTATCCTGCTGGTAAGACAAACAAGAAGTTCATAATTCAATTTTTAACGTTACCAGCAGGATAACTTTTCCAGACACTTTACCAGCCGGTCCATAATTTGGCCCTTAAGTTGTTTACTAAATTACCTTAATTTAGGAATGTTGCGTGTTTATGCAGCTAATTGCTGTCAAATTTTTGACATAACCTATAGCGTCGCCGAATTGTGAAACTATTTTCTTTGGTTTCATTCCTTAGATATTATTTTAGTACATTAAGGTTTCAGGTCAAAATCAAATTGTAATTTAGTATAAAATACGATCCATCCAAAAAAATTTTCTGTTTTAAAATGTTCTAAAGACCTTAACCTTTCTAATAAACAAGAAATTTTCCAAGGAAAATCATTGCGTCCTAAATGGCTCACCATCAAATACTATTGTAATTTTAAACAAAAATAATAATGTAACATCACAGTTTAAACTCCCTTACCGTCAAATTCGGTTCACTTCCGGAACCCGTCGCAGAACCCGTCGAAGATGCGTTAGCGACAGCAGCGGGTTCCGGAACCGGAACTGCCTTAGCAGCCTGCACCGGATTACCCAGAATAATTTCCTGTACGGAGGCGGGCACGTGCATCCTCTGTGCTTCGGTAAAAGTGTTCAGGTGCTCTTGGAGCGGTTGCTTCAATTCCTTGCACGTGGCCAACACCTCCTTCAACTGGGGAGCGGGCAGTTGCATTAGAACCGCGAAACTTTGCGGTTTGGTACGTTGACAGCACTTTATGAAACCTTCCCAGACCACTTTGTGTTTCCACACCTATAATAAAAGTATTTCGGAATTAAACGGGTTAAAAAAGTCCTATAAGAAAAAGTTGATCAGAATGTGGCCTCGCGTATAATTTAAAGACCCCGCTGGCCCAATAGCAGATCCTGCAGCCTGAAGTATATTTAACTTTAACTGTATTGCAGGCAGGTGCCGCGTTAAGTAAACCAGTGATGGAGATTTTTAAAGTTTCAGGTCCCTTTAGTTTTAATAAATTATTTGATTCATCGTGTAAATCATAATATAAGGAACACCCCTCTTGTAAGGGTTATGATTTCGTCTTCTCGGAAGCCAATAGAATGTGTGATGCCTCAAGGATCAGTCTTGGACCCCAATTTGTTTCTACTGTTTATAAAATGATATCGCTAGTCTGGACATCAGCGGTAAAAATCTGTCTATTGCGGACCATACAAGTTTTACATGCAGCAATTTATTTTAGGGACTGTTTGTCTTATCCACAAAAAAAATTGCCATCAGCTTGGCCCCCTCTCCTCGGGTTACAATTTCCGAACAACATTATCTTTACCTCTGCCTATCCCAAAAAGTGAGCAAATTAAGTCCTCTACTGTGTACGAGGGCAGAAGGCTTTTTAACCATCTACCCCTTTATATAAGGCTAATAAAATGTGTATTACGCTTTAGGAGAAATATAAGGAAACTTTTTGCAAAAGCATTTTATTCTCTAGACGAATATTTAAATACACATTTTTTGAAAGTGAGGAGATTTGCGTAGCGTGATGGGCTACTTTTTTTTTCCTTTTTATTTTTTTTCAATTGTGTTGCGTGTGTTCTATATTCTATGTATGTGAGAATTGGTAAAATTGTTACATTTGTTATATATTATATTATGCTTTGTTAACAAATTATGTTATATAACAATAAAGCTATTTTTGACTTGGACTTTTGATATTAAGACACTACATAGAACCGTATCAAATGACTTAGTCACCATTAAATCGTGGTACAATTCTAATCTTCTGTGCGTTAGCGTTTCTAAAACGAAAGTCTTGTCTTACAAAAATGCGTTGGAACCTTTTGTACTTCAGAGCACCAGTTTAGACGTCGCTGATTCTGTAAAGTTTTTGGGACTTTTGGAAATTCTCGATAAGGCATTTTAAGGACGATTTTTGTAAAGCTGTCGTCCTTACCCCGGGGATGTTAAATTGATTATTTGACCTCAAATTATGATCATGTTCTCTCTAGTTATTAGATATGACTTTAAATAGGCTGATTGTAAGTTGTTCACAATTTTAAAGATTAAAATATAATTTGCCTTTTCAATGCATTGCTTGTAACATCTAGCCAGCCTAAAGTAGTCAACATGCTTTGAATATATGTATATTTATCACAATTTAATAAAATGCGCATAACTTTATTTTGTTGTAGTTGTAATCTATGAATATCTTCTTTTGTGCAAGAAATTAACAAAGAACTTGCATATGAAAAATCGGGAAAAACAATATTGTTATAAACTAATATTTTGGGCCACGGAGACAGATATTTTGAAATACGATAGAAAAATCCAATTTTTTTACACATATAATCAACATGATTACTTAATGTTAGTTGTGGGTCTAACATTACACCTAAATACTTAATACTAGACACAAAAGCAATATCCTCTCCGTTTATATTAATCTTTCGACCCAACGCACAATATTTTTGACACAATGTTTTAGACCTGATCACCATACATTTTGTTTTAAAGCTATTTAATTTAAGTTTATTTTGACACAGCCACTCATATAAAATTTGAAGTTCATCGTTCATCGTCGCAAAAAATTCGTACCTGAAACTGATATCTGAGCGTCATCGGCAAACAGACTTATAAAACATTTTTTTAAGCAGAGATGAATATCATTTACATAAATAATGAATAGTAGTGGCCCTAGCACACTTCCTTGTGGGACATACACTTTCCCTCAACGATGACTTTTTATTATTAACCCTAGTACAGTGATATAATATGCCCTTTATGAGTCGCATCTCCATGTTGTGCGACTCAATTTGAGCGCATTTTTAAACTATAAAAGGGAGGTGTCCGTTATTCACTGAGACTAAGCAGTAGAACTCCCTGTCAAGAATTCTTTAAAAAATATAAAATATTAACTCTTCCTTCTTTATTCATATTTGAATCAATTTGCTTAATTCTCAAGCATGTAATAACATTTCCCGAAAGGCTATTGTACTAAACTTAGGTACAGGGAGGTCCAGTTTAAGCGTCATTAATTTTAATACGTAATGGGAATTTAAAAAGAAATAGACTTTCATGATAAAATTTTTCTCAGAAATATTTAATAACAAAAATACAAGGTTCAGAATCATTATTTGTTTATTTATCATAACGTTTAAACGACCAGCTCAATTTTAATTAAATTTCGCATGCAGGTTATTGCAGTGAATTGTCAATTACTGATGGAGCCAATTTTAAAAAAACCTGCCAAGGGCGTATACGGAGGGACTTGGTCGTTTTTTGGCTCAAATCTGCGAGGTGATTTTTTTATAAGAAGTTAACTGTTCTCCATTTAATTTGGAAAAAAAAGTTACACTTGCAAAATTTTGATTTAAGGGACTGTTTTTAAAATATCTTAGTTTAATTGTACAGAAACGCCATTTAAAATGCTGAAAAAACTTTGAAAAAAAAAGAAAATTAGGCTTAAATCTTAAATTAAACCTGTCGAATAAAATAATGATTTAAGGTAAGTTTTGATTATCTTTTAAATTCAACTTTTTTTACAAATTCAAGCCCCGTTACCTTTTTTTTTATTTTAAATTATTGCTCACCTCGCAAATTTGAGGCAAAAAAGGACCAAGTTCCTCCGTATGTTACGCCACTGGCAATTTTTTTAAACATTGGCTTCATCAGTAATTTACAATTCGCTACAATAACCTGCATGCGAAAATTAATTAAAATTGAGCTGGTAGTTTAAACGTTATGATAAATTAACAAATAATTATTTTTAACTTTAACACCCTGTATCTTTGTTATTAACATTTCTGAGAAAAAATGTATATTAAAAGACTATTTTTTTTAAATTCTCTATCACGTATTAATATTAATGACGTTTAAACTGGACCACCCTGTATTGTGACCGCGTACAATTTTTATTTTATTGTACAAAAATTTATAGTATAGTATGTATTTATATTTTGTTTAATGTATTGTGATCTTTTGGTTTGTTCGTTTTTTGTATATATTATTTTATTAGCTTTGTCTACAAAATTTGTAAAACTTTCTATGGCAATAAAGCAGATTATTACTATTATTAATATACTTAGCAATTAAATAGTTACCAGGGCCTGGCTGATATGCGCTTACTGTATAAATAATTAATATAATTTAGCCAAAAGCAATTATTTCTCTTTAATTCTTGGTACTTTCAACTTGAAGGATCCAATAAGCAGAAATGTTTTCAAGTGTTTTTTTGTGTTCCTACCTGTTTTAAAATAAGCCTCTGCAAAATATTCATAACAAATCCAGACAGACGTGGATAGCTTCCCAACGCTTGAATTACCGTTCTCATTAAAAGTGTCGGCAAAGGTGTCTGCTCCATTAACTGTTGTAACACCACAGCTAAAACTTCTTGGGTGTAAACCTGTTAATAAAGGAAAAAAATTTCCCTTGAATAAAAATCTTTTTTTCTACTCAGTTTCATTGGAACAAAAATTATCATTTAGCTTCAAAACCAGCACCTATCTTGTTCCCTCACCTGTTTTTCTTGCATACAAAGCGTGATGGCTTTAATAATAGTCTTGAGGTCAGCTTGGCTGGTGTCCACGATGTGTAACGCGACTAATAGCTCTGTAGGCGAAATCGGACTGTCGCCATGAAGTCCCAAAAGTCTATTAAAGACCTCTCTGACTACCACCGGGTTTAGTTTTATCAGTTTTGGTAGGGCCGCTGTAATCTAGTAAGATAAAAACTATTGGACTAATTAACAATAAAATATTGTATCAAGAAGGATTACTTCAACTGAGAGTTCTTGAGACATAGTTTCTGATAAGCGTGACAACATATTTATTGTGTCACCTGTTAGTATATAATTTTTTATATTTGTTTTATTTTTTTGTTGTTCTCTGTTTTTCCTTTTAACGTAGTACAAATACGTTAAATAAATAAACCTAAGACTAGGAAAGGGATAATTGAAAGGTTCTGTAGAACTTATTGTGGCTATTTTAGTAAAAAATTATAACGATATTCCAAAATTAAAACGTTGATCCCTTTTCGCATGTAAATATTCAATATTCAAGATTTTTAAGTCGTATAACAAGGATGTATTATGCTCGTAACTGAAAACTTAAATTTTTGCAACAGTTTTAATTATGATTACCGTTGAATTATATTTAAAAATAATACATTTATGAGCACGAAATAATGTATAAAATAAACGGCCAAGAAGTTTTTTTTTTTAATTTTCGTACATGATAACACAGCTTATAACAAAATCAAATATGAATTAAATTACAAAGAAAAAATATAATTATGAGATGAATATATAACAATCCCAATTCATCATTAGCACATCATGTTTCAAAGGTCTTTTTTTCTTATAATCCTGCAAAGCTATTTAACGAATTACAAGCAAGCCTACTTTTTAATTTATCAGGTTTAAAATTAAGTTTAAGATATATTTATTCAGGATCAATTAGCATTTTAAACATTTCAATAAATACGGTTACCAATTTTTTCCTTCATTTTTATATTTTGGGTTTATTATGTATACGCAAACTCTATTGATAATTTTTGTTGTTTTTTTTTAAATAGTTTTCATAACTTTTTATATTTTGTATAAGTTTATATTGTAAGTTTTAAGGTGAGATGATTGGTTCCGAAAGTAGGTACTAAGCTAGAATGCGTATCTAGACCAGCGTATTTTTTCTATATATATACAGTGTGTTCCACTTAAGGGTTAACCACCCCTCTAAAATTTTTCTGATCTTGACCAATTTTCAAAAACTTTTTTTTGAAAATATCCGATATTTTCAAAAATGGCACTTATGAGCCAAGTTCGACATTTAGAGAAAGCAGGTCATGACCTACTGTATTCAAGTTTGAAGTGCGAAAAATCGAGAAGTAGTATTAGCGATATTTATTTTTGAAAAATGGTACTGGATTATTGTTCAAGACCACTTAAAACATAAGTGTACCAAATTTGGTTATGATAGTATACAGGGTGTTAAAATAGTATGATAATATGTATAGATAATATATGATAATATTATAATATGATAATATGATCGATTGTTATTTATTGAAGGGTATTTCCAACCTTTGTGTTATCAAGACGCATGCCAATTAGCCAAAAATTTAAAAAATATTCGTATTTGATTAAGAATGTTATTGCGCCTTTTAAAAATTTAACTCCAATTTATTTCAACACCCTGTATACTATCATAACCAAATTTGATACACTTATGTTTTAAATGGTCCTGAACAATAATCCAGTACCATTTTTCAAAAATAAATATTGCTAATACTACTTCTCGATTTTTCGCACTTCAAACTTGAATACTGTAAGCCATGACGTGCTTTCTTTAAATGTCGAACTTGGCTCATACGTGCCATTTTCGACCATCTATCCAACAAAAAAAAGTTTTTGAAAATTGGTCAAGAAACAAAAATTTTAGAGGAGTGGCTAACCCTTAAGTGGAACACACTGTATATATTAGTGCAGCTTTGTTTAAAGTGATCTTTTTTGTTAATAAAAAGAATTTATTATTATTATAATTATCAGTAAAAGAGCCATGAAATACTACAGGCTACAGATTCCTCCCCATAATGCATTACTTGTATGGCAGTTTCTGAATTTCTGAAACGTTTCATGATATATGGATTGGGTGCTCTACAATGGCCCGCAAGATCACCCGATTTATTTCCCTTTGGTTTCTTTTCATGCGGACACCTAACGTAGAAACACTGCGCGATCCTACCTGAATTCTCACAGGATTTACAGAATTCGGGAGCATCTTGAACAGTGACTATACTATTGTCACGGCCGTCTCTACCTTCGATAAGTAGAGGAGGCCGTGCTAATGAATGAAGGTGAACGGTCGCTATTTTTTACAATTAATAAGATAAAACGCAAGTCCTAATCAAGAAAATTAAATTAAATTTCTCGGAAATTTTCTAAAAACTAAATTAATTTTTCTCTTTTTCTCTTAAATTTAATTTATAACATATTCTGAAATTAAATAAAAGATATAAGTCAATTTATTTCATACAAAGTAACAATAACAATAGTTTAGCTAATGTAGCACGTAGCAATTTTTTCCCACTTAGTAATTAGAGAAAAGTGGAAAGTGATGTAATTAAAACCAAATAAAATTATAATAATACAGTAGAACTTAATGAAAGTAGGTAATAAATAGTATTATAAAAATATTAATAAACTGAAGTTATTTACTTGAACTCGTCGAAAAATTAAAGAAATCCATGCACTAGAAGCTTCTTTAACCAGATTTTTAAATAACAGGTTGCCTCAGATAATAGGGGTCATGGAATCTCCACTTTTAATCCTCAGATCGGCTTGATTTTTAATTTTAAAGGTCCGTTGGAGTGAGCTTTCGTTGAAAAAATTAAGAAAATCCGAGCATTTAAAGCTTTTTTATAGAAATTTTTAAGTCAGGTCCAAAACGAAAAATAGTTTCAGATAACATAAGTCATAACATTACTTCTAGTGCTCGGATCGGCTTGATTCTTATTTTAAAGAATTCTTAGGAGTGTTTTGCAACGTTCGTTAAAGAAATGCAGTAAATCCATACATCAGAAGCTTTTTTTTTATTAGAAATTATTGAAAATCAGGTTTAAAAGGGAAAACATTTTCAGGTAACTTGAGTCGTAATTCAAGTATAACGAAAATAACTCAAGTATAGAACAAAATAATAAGAAACTTTTAGAGGTCAAAACTGTTTCTAGCCTAGGAAGTATTGGAACCACAAAAATGGTTTATATATGAAATTACTCCTGAGAAAACACTTTTTGTAAGTTTCAAAAAAATTGATTCAGTTATGCCAATGTTTGTCAACAAAAGACTTTTTTGCACAGAAATCATTTACAAAGTGACCTGTATGATATTCTTAAGGAATTGCAAAAATATCTGGGGGGTTATATGGAAAAATGCCCAAAAACATTAAAATTTATAATTTTTTTTTCCAAAACCTGCGCAGGCAAAACTGGTTCTAGACCAGGAAGTATTGGACCCTCAAAAACGGTTCATATTGAAATTATTCGCACGCTTTCTTTCAGTATCTTTTTTTGTTTGTCTTGTCAAAGCCCTACTAAAAAAGTTTCCAAGTAATCCTTAAGACGAGACAAAAAAATTAAGTAAAAAAAAATACCTTGAAACCAAATTTGCTCTAGTTAAACCAATTGCTAACCTAGAATCGAGTTCTTTACAAAGAATTTATCTAGAAGGTGCCCTCTCTGCAAAAAAATCACCTCTAAGAAATCTACACATCATTGATAATACTTTCAGAGCTATACGGAAAAATAGTAAAATTTTCCAATTTATTCCAAAAATTTCAACTTAAGATTCTAGACCAGAAAGTATTTTAGTGCTCAGATAGGCTTGAGTTTTAATTTCAAACTTTCTTCGGAATGTTCTTTGAAACTTCATTGAAAATTTGAAGCTAGTCTATCCATTAGAACTTTCTTTAAATGAAACCCAAACACGATTTATTTGTCTTAATATTCCTAGCAATCCAAAACTGACAAAATGACCCACGAATTCTTGATCTCAATAGTAGTTTAGTATAATAACAATAGAGTTGTGTATATTATGTATATTTTTCATTGATTTCTTCTTTTTTAATGAAATTTGGCTAAATATTCATTCTTTTCACCAGTAGAGCATAACAGTAGACAAAAATCATACATTGACCCAAATGAAAGAATCTTACAATAAAACGAACTTTAGGAATGGCATAA
This sequence comes from Anthonomus grandis grandis, assembly GCF_022605725.1. Taxonomy (NCBI): domain Eukaryota; kingdom Metazoa; phylum Arthropoda; class Insecta; order Coleoptera; family Curculionidae; genus Anthonomus; species Anthonomus grandis. The sequence goes on from NC_065558.1 coordinate 5,197,249, forward strand.
CATATTAGTGGATCACCCTAAAGACCTTTTGCTTACCTAATAAAGTTTTATTGCTCTACACATTTCTAAAACACAATATAGGTAATAGTCAGTTTTTTAGCTAAAAGCTTTAAAGTCAATTTAGGAAAATTCAATAAACTTGCATTATAGGTCTGATTATTTTAACTTACCTCTTGTTTGGACAAACCATTCAACACAGGAATCAAAAATCTAACGTCCGACACTTTGGTGTTATAAAGTGCCTTAACTTTGTCAACGAGTTCTGCACTGGGCGCCCCCTTATCGGTTAAAATATGAATCACCCTTGTGACCAACGTTTCCGAACCCTTTTCACACTCTTCTACCAGTTTAATCAAATCGGGACAGTCCATTCCCATTTGGCGTATAGGGTTTTCTATTAAACGTAAAATGATACGTTTTATTTCTGCACTAGTCTGGATATACACCTGAAAGAAGATTTTTAGAAAGTCATGTTGACTATTAAAGCGTCTTACTTTAGCCAAGTCGTGAATTAAAGACGGATTAACTGGCAATAGCGAGATGTAAGGTAACAAACAGGCTTTGATAAAATCGTCTCCCCAATATTCACTTTTGATACGTCCTTGGTTTTCTCCACATAAGCTCTCTGGTGGTTTCGAAAGCTAAAATTATTTTTAAAATCACTCTCTTAAGTTTCTTCTATACATATTGGGATTAAATTATACTTTAAGGAACTCTAAATTCATCTTAGCGAACTCCTCGATAATCAATCGGAGCTCGTACTGTTTGTGTAAGTCCAAAACGTGTCCGATGGCGGCTTCTTTTACCACATTCGATTCGTAAGTGGTATAATTCAAAAGGGCGTTGAGGAATGTCAGTTGCTTCGGGGGTTTTCTTAGTGTCAGGTCTCTTAGGAGGCCTAAAGCCCAACCTGGAATCAATAATTTATTTATTTATTTATTTTCTTAAGGATACAAACAGGTAAACCCACTACAGTATCCACTTATAAATATAGAAACAATATAAACTTGCAGACACTAAAGTTAAATACCCTTAACAATTGCGAAACCGGAAAAGGACTATTAAATTTTAAATACTAATTTTTAAATACTAATTCTTACACAAAAAACACAAAGTCTGGGATACGAATTATAGTAGCTCTCTCTTCAATATACCTCTCAGGTTTTCTTGGGTTTCAAAAAAGAGATCTATGTTATTATAAAAATTTGATAATCTCATCATTCTGCACAGTGGAGATGACTGACAACTGTTAGTATTTCTGAAAGGTAAATTAAAAAGATCACTAAGTCTTAATTGCCGTGATGGAATATTAAATCTCAACCCCTGCATCAAACATGGACAATCCACTCTATTATTCAACAGTTTATGCAAAAATAAAAGGTCTGAAATTTTTCTTCTGTTGTCAAGAGTAAGTATACCAAAATGTTTTCTTATATCACCTAAGTCATTAGTAACAATATTTAAATTATCCCTATAATAAAGACACTTTAAAAATTTGTTCTGCACAGATTCCAATCTATTTTTATAAATTGAGTAAATCGGATTCCAAACAACACACCCAAAATTAAGCTTGCTATAAACAAATGCATAATACAAAAAAATATAGGATCTAGAGGATTTCAAAATTTTAGCCTGCCTATTAATAAACCCTAACATTTTATACGCACTTAACACTAAGGTATTAATATGTTTATCAAAAAGTAACTTCTCGTCAAAAATGATTCCCAAATCCTTCACCTCTTGGGTCCTTTTAAGATCAACATTATTTATATTATAATTAACTTGAATTTTTAATTTATTTTTAGTAAATGAAATAAACTGACATTTTCCAATATTTAAAAAAAGGCAATTGATCCGACAGTATTCAACAAGGCTTTCTATATCCTCCTGCAGGAGCTGGCAGTCTTCATGTGATTTTATAGGTCTAAAGAATTTAAGATCATCTGCATAAAGCAAAAACTCCGAGTGTTTAAAACATTTAAATATATCATTTATAAATATTATGAAAAAAAGGGGGCCCAAATGAGATCCTTGTGGCACCCCCGACGTTACATTAACTATTATAATAATGGAATATAATAATAATGGAAAAGTTTTGCAAATAATCCTTCGAGTTATAAATGTTTTTTTACAGATTGGCTGATTAATTAGTTTTGTGCCAGTGAAGCTCTAAAAATGCAATTTGCCCTTGCTAATTTTTTAAAATTAGTTTTTTCGGCGTAAATTGGTTTAATTGCCTTTTTTTTTTAATTATTCTAATTTTCTAGGCCTTGCTTGTTTTAGTATAAGTCGCATCGAAAATGGACTTATTTTATGGAGAATTTACTTTCTTGTATCCTGTTTCTTTATAGAGGAATACCTGGGAATAGATTTAGCGATGGAAATTAGATTCTGGGTTGACTATTTAAATCGTTTCTAATTTGATGAAATAATAATAATTTTCTTGAAAGAGTTTAATCAAAGAAAGAGTATTTTTTAATTAATAGTTTCATATAATCATTTTTTTTGTACCTCAAAATATTGCTGAGTTAGAGGCAATTTCGTCGACCGAGGCCCAAAATTCTTTATTATTTTGGTTTTATTGTTTGCAAAAATAATAAAAAAAAATTTTCATGTATTTGGAGCCAAAGTAATAAAAAGGAAAACAAAGAAATTACTGGTACACAAAAAATATTTCTTTCAGTCAATATAAAAAAAATAGATAAAGATAGAGAAGAAGAAATAAAATTCGATTAATTGGGATTAAGGAGACCAGCAATGTAGATACGATGAAGAAAGTCAGAGTCTTGCTTGACAGATTAAAGGTGAAAATAAATGACATTGATAATTAAGTTTTAACTGTATACAGAACTCTTGTATCCGTAAACTATCCGTAGTGTGCACGTCTTAAATTTGCCGTCTTTAAGAATGTATTTAATTTTAGAAATGATGCCCTGGGGCGAAACACGTGTAACCAATTAAACATTAATTGTAATATAAGTGCGAAACTTTGACCAAACTTATACTTTTCTGTTCTAGTAAAGGAATATGAAGTACTAAGTGTAAAAGAAGAAGTATGGGAAGTGAGAAGAAGAACAACTTAATTTAAGATTATTGGAACACAAAAATCACAATTATTATTATTTCCAAAACTTCTGGAAGTAATGGAATCAATATAAAAGAAGAAAAAGAAGGAAAAGTTGACAAAAGAGAGGAGGAAAAAAAAAATAAATCAATTTAAGACCGACAGAATTAAAACTTTACAAAGAAGTAAATATGAATGAAGAAGAAATATATTGATTTTTTAATTTAGTTTTGGATTATTATTTTTCCTATAGTATAGATAGACACATAACAAAGGGTTTATGTGGATATAGATATTTTAAATGCCCTTTGGCTAGTCATTTTTTAAAATCTGATGATTTTAAATGTGTTTTTCTTCTTCTGGTTTTTGTAATATATCTCAAATTTCTTTTAATTATTTTATATAAATAGACCAGGCTTACCATATATGAGATTTCATAGCGGAAATCAAATTTCCTAAAAAATTAGTATGTTATAGTCCCAAATCTGAAAATCTCTTAATTTTAAGGATTCTAAGGGTCAAAAGTTGCCTTGGGAGTTAATTACATTAGATGTTCTTTAATATGCCTCCCCTATTAAAAATAAATTGAAAGTTGGTCCATATTTACTATCTTTTTGTATGAAATTTATACTGTGAAATATCAAAAAAAATGCTCGGACACCATCTTAAAAAGAAAAAAGTCTTGGTTTAAAAATGGTGGATATATACTGAAGGTAGTGATTCTTTTTTAACATATTTAAGTTCAGTGTATTTGAAAAGGTAAAGCAGATAGTGATCACTGCGATCAAAACTAATTTACTGCTATAAAATATTATGTATTTTATGCCTGATTTTAAGTAACTACAATAACAAACAAAAAAATGGAAACATTTTATAAAACATAAAAATACACTTATGGAAACATTTTTAAAGTTTAAACAAAAAAAACTACTATTCATATAATAATTTATAGTTAGCCTTACTGACTCCTTTACATCATCTTTCCATCGAATCTACATGCTTCTCATAACGGCTGAATATTTATTCTTCCTGCAAAACTATCCATAGATCATCTGGGTTTTTGGTGTATCTTTTCCTAATTTGATTTTCAAAGTTTGAAGTTCCACGTTTCTCTACAGTTGTTTCTCTATATTCTGTTGGCAAATCCATACTCTCCCATATGTCAATGTACCCTTATTGATTCTGACTAGTAAACCAATCCTTCTACAACATCGAATTGCCTCCACTGTGTTTTATAGTTGGAATTAAGAACTTTGGGTCGAATCTTTGACCTGCAGAATCACTCTTAAATAAATTGAACTGTCGAAGTATTGAAGCCCACTGTTTTTGTGTACAATATTTGAGATCTCGAGTAAACTTTGACCTTGCTACTCTATACCATTTCGTCATCGCAGGTTTTTTAGCGGCACGTGGACAATCAAGATTCCCATTATAAGGCGACTTCTAACAGTTATATCAGAAAGCTTTGAGTTTGAGCAATTTCGCATATTAAGTTCCTTAATAATATAAACGGCAGTTATTTTATCACTTCTCGGTCTTGCACTTTTAAGTGCAAATTCTACAGTTCGTCGTTGTATAATGATTTTATTAATGGTCAAGACATTCTCAAGTTAAGACTTTTAGAAATGGCAATTTGCTTTACACCTTTTTGGTATAATGCAACTTGCACCTTTAACTTATGTTAATTTTATCAAATAATATGTAAAATGTTTCCATACTTTTGTGAACAACAAAATACCAAAACGTTATTACAATTCGCAAAAACAAATTTAACGTTCTTTATGCTTATTTGCTAAAATTGATGAGGTTTAAGAAATATGCACAAAATACACTTCTGGTTGTAAATAAGGTGATTGTAAGAAGGTAAAATTAAATGTTTCCTTATTTTTATTAGCCACTGTATATTAAATTATAATAGATATCCTAGACATTTCTTAGCACCTGCTTTTATTACTTTTTCGTTTGTCTGACATATTTATATTTTTCTTCTAATAATTATTCTTCGTAATATTTCATCTGAAATTTATAATTTGAATATGTATTTTAAACCCTCCTTTAAGTTTGATTTTATTTCCTGAGTAATAAATAAATATGTAATAAATATACGTTTTTATTTTTTTTTAGATTATTCTAAAATGTTAATTTTTTTCCTGGTTTTCTAAAATGTATGACTTTGAGATATATATTTGTTTACATTATTAAACATTTTAAAGATCTACTAAATTTTTATTAAAATTTTTTGACTTTTTACAAATTTTTAAAATTTTCTGCTTCTTTTTTAAATCCTGTTAATACCTTTTTTTTTGAAAATTTTAACCTAGGCTTCTTTAAGTGTCCACCCCTTCACTTCCCTGAAGATACACACGCACTACCGCTCAAAAGTATTGGCCCACCATGTATTCTTTTTAATATTTCAAATTAGATACAAAAATCTTATCTTTATACCTATATTTAGATTGTATCTTTTTTGTAAATTACATATATGCTTAAACAGCATACCTATCAACTATGGTTCGTTAAAAAACACTGAGTTTTTAAAAGTAGTCTTGCAAATAACAAGCAGTGTAGTGAAAATATGCACTTCTTCTAAAAAACTAATCTGTTTGTTCTAAAAACTTGCTTATTGACGATTGTCACCGTTTCTTTGCTGGTTTTTCAACATTCTTTAAAATGGCTAAAACAAAAAAATTATCGGTAGAAACAAAAGGTATTATCAGTGGACTTCATAAGGCTGGAAAGACTAACCATCAAATTTCGACGGATTTGAGAATTCCAAGGCGGACTGTCGATTATAATGTTAGGAAATTCACCAGAGAAGGAACTATTAGCAACAAACCTCGATCGGGAAGGCCAAAGGCAACAAGTTCAAAGCAGGATTTAAATATTATGATTACAAGCAAACGCAACAGACGCCTTACCGCCCCTGAAATCACAGCAAAAATCAACAAGGAGCGTAAAAAAGCGGTCAGTGTTTCGACAGTAAAACGGCCACTTTATAATGCTAGTCTTAAAGGGCGTTTAGCTGTATCAGAGCCGCTACTGAAGGATGTTAATAAGAAGAACAATTACACAAAGAATGAACCATTGATGACTGGAAGAAAGTTCTCTGGAGTGACACGTCGAAATTCGAGGGTCGCTGAGAACTGTACGGTGGTGGTTCGGTGATGGTGTGGGGTTGTTTCGGAGGATCTGCAGTGGGCGATCTAATTAGAATAGAGGGAATTCTTCGAAAAGAGGGTTAGAAAACAATTTTAAGTGACAATGTAGTTCCTTCTGGTACTCGAATAATTGGGGAAAACTTCATCTTTCAACATGACAATGACCCCAAGCACACGTCGAAATTGTGCAAGCAATATTTAGGTCAATTACAAAGGCAACATCTTCTGAAAGTTATGGTATGGCCCCCCACAATCACCGGACCTTAATCCTATCGAATTACTGTGGGATGAACTGGATAGACAAGTGCGAAAATCATGCCCCACATCAAAAGAAGACTTGTGGAGGATCATCCAAGAAGAGTGGCACAAAATACCTCAGGAAACTTTGGACAAATTAATTAGAAGGCTACCGAAACTCTGTGAAACTGTTATTAAAAATCGAGGCGGACATGTAGATGATTCCAAAATTAGATTTTCCTAAATTTAATTAATTGAAAAATGTATTGTTTATATTCATTTTGTTATAAATAAACCGTTTCATAAGAATAACTGATGGGTTTATTAATTTTAGTTATAACTTTGAAACAGTCATATGTGGGCAAATACTTTTGAGCGGTAGTGTAAGTGGCAACAATTGTTCAATGGAAGAGGAAGAGAGAAGTGGAAATAAGAGAGAAGGCCCTTGGCTCACCACTTGAAGAATTAGATCGATTAAGTAAAAAATAATTTACACCTGCACAATTAAAATTGTTGCAATATTTCACTTTTTTTCTAATGATCCAAATTTTAATACGTTTAAGCCTTTGCCAAATTTTCTGGACACTTTTTAATTTTACGATCATTAAAGATTACTCATCTTTTGCTTCTGATTTTCTTATTTTTAATTTTACTGATTTTAAATGAGTATTTTTCTAATACTTTTCGGTTTTCAACATAAATTCCAATAAACTAAACTTTATAAAAAACCTTCAATTTTATTATTCTCAAAAAAAGGCAACTTACCCGATCTTCGATCGTCCCTACAAATGATCTTGACCTCCTCCAAAGCTTCGTCAGTTATCATGGGAGCCTCCAACAACAACCTGGATAAAATTATAGCGTCGTGCGATGACGACTGAATAAAACTGCACAAAAGAATATTGTAACACTCCTCCGGCCTTATTCCCTTCCTTAACGGAGGAATTCTGGCAAATCCCTTAAAGATCACCACAATTTACTCTCATTTTCTTTCAAGGAAAAAACTCTTAAACTTACTTGCGTTATACTGTATTCCTCAAACAGCCAAGCCAGGGCCGTATCCACGTGGCTTCTTAAGTCGGCCAATAAGTGCGTTAACACAGTTTCCCGCACCGCTGCGTTAAAGTTACTTGCAAAAGTGGTGACGATTTTCTGTTGCAAATTTTTGTTACGGATCTTGTCGCAACTGATGAGGCGTTTCACTGCCGATACGAGTAACTGTTCTTTGGTTTCTCGTGAAAGGGGTCGAGTGATCTCTTGGAGTTTTAGCGATTTGGTTTTGGGGGGTTTTGGTTTATCTTTTTTGGCCGGCTAGAATAAAGTTCAACGTAAATAGATAGAAGTGAAGTAAAGTTGTAAAACATAAAGAGTGAGTTCCCTTAACTGTTGTTTACTTTTGATGACGAATGGTCGAAAGGCATATAATATTTTTAGTTTTGTGATTTTTAAGAATTTGGTTCAGGTTGAAATGTACTCAAGTTATCTGCCAAAACCCAATAACTTTAACTTAACACTATTATAACTATAAATAACATAGCTTTATTAAATAAGTTTTACTACTACACTTTTACCCTCAATGTCTAAAATAATATTTACACCTTTTTTCCTTAATAATCATACATATATGGTCCTTTAAGCATTCTATCCATTTTATTCATTCTACTATGATTGTGTAACAACACTCTTTTACCTGGTTTATAGCTAAAATTTTATATCAAAATTTTTCTTCCACTTACTCATTTCCACTAGTTAATTGTTAAAGTTATATAAGGGTTCTATGTAATTTTTAACATTAATTGGAATTACACAAGGCTTTCCAAAAAAAAGTCCAAATGGCATTTTTCGTACTTGTATTCACGTTGTTACTATAAAAAAAGACCAAAAAAGAACCCAAGCACTCCAATTATTTCGTCTCTAGGAGACTTGAATCCTAAGATATGCTGATAAAGCTCCTAATGTTTTGTGATCATATCCGGTGGAATTTAATTGATTAACTTTTAATAAGTGACTTTTTATAAATTTAATTCCTGGATCGGTGATAATATCCTTTAATAATAATGAATAAATACTACCTTTCAACGAATGTCTTAGATACAGTAAATATTGCCTTGTTATCTGGTAGTGGATAATATTCGACAACCTTAGAAAGATCGCATTGAATTGTCAAACTGCATTTATTATTTTGAATATCTTCTACTAAATCTGTCTCGAAAGCTGACACAGCTGTGATAGTGAATGTCATAGGTTGCTTAACCATATTTGAATGTTTTACCTTTAACACTTATCCAATGTTTAACGAAAGTTGCTACATCTTTCTCCAAGTTCGACAAAAAAAAGGAAATTTTTAGATTGAACTGATAGTGAAAAGCGGAAGAACATTCTTAATTTTAATTGTTTTCTAGATTTTCAATGTTTCTTAAACATTAAAAATGTCAGTTAAACTTATATGAAAACTAGAAGCGAATTTACCAGGTGTATTGTTAAAAGATTTACATTAAAACATTTCTGAGTCTGATGGTGTTCCTAAAATGCCGTAATCCGTTGCTTTAATTCAAAATCTTACTTCTAACGATATTTTGTATATGACAAATTTATTATTTAGTTCCTGGCCATTTTATCTGTTTGATGTCAAAGGCCTTACAGAAGTCTAATAGAGCTCTAGAGATGATATGAATGATTTTATTGAAATTTCAATTAACTCTACTTGAAAATAATAAAAACTTCAAAGGCTATTTTAAATATCTGTAATGTTATGTCTATCCCTAATTTTAAAACCCTACAATCAAACTAAAAAATCTAAATTAATCTACTTCCCAAACTAAGCAGAATGTATTAAAAAGTATGAACGCAATAGACTTTTACATAGTTTAAACATATGGCTGAACCAAAAATGTTAGAACAGTATGAAATAAAGGAGGCGAAAGATGTATTTCTACGAGTGCGAGTTGTAAGATTCCTGATAATTCTTTATAATGGAAAAGGTATTTGTTCCGGTCCAATGGTCATTTTTGGTTTCCATTTAGAATATCTGTTATATCAGAGGGCTCTTCATCGTTATATGATAATAAATTGAGTATTTCAGATTTCTTTTTTTAAGTAAGTCCAAAGACCTTTGGGGTCTTGGGGGTTCTTTTTATTTATTTTCTACCCAAGAAATATATTCTTTATAAGATTTGTCTATATCTATTTTTACTTGACTGCGAACACCTACAAATTTCAAGATATCTAAGTTCTTGCTTTTTTTTATATGTTGAATAATAGGAGTAAGCCACAGTGGATATTTTTTTTTATGGTTTTGACTTATTTATTCTTTGTGATAAGTCTATGTGGAGTAGAATTTTTCAGAGGAACCATTAATATTAATTTCATTTGACAAAAAGTACTTCAGAGTTACTTTGACACCCACAATATCTATTCGTAATATCTGTATACCGGTAGTTTCTAGGTATTTAGATTTCAATAATTTTTAAAATTTTACAGTAAAATTTCACAGGCGTAAAACATTTGTTGCAATAGCTCTTGTTCACATCGTATTTTAGTTCTCTGAGGAAGCCAATCCACTTGGCGAAACGTCGGCCAACATAAGTATATTTGGACTTTTATTTATTGGCTCCTAAACGAATCATTCATTTCAAGTACAGGATTAATGAATCTTGAAAATGAAAGATAGTTTGATGACATATTTATATAAGCAGCATAAATATTTTATAATGTATCATTGTCTATTTAAATTAATACATAAAAAAAAACACTGACAAATAACAACGGAAATTCGCCCTGTATAAATATAAAATACCCGGTCACCACGGAAGGTTGTTAAGTCATAGTAGAATTTTTATTAAAAAGTCTTAATTACCAGCATTACAAAACACGGTATGCCGATGACATAAAATTGCTAACAAAAAATAGAAAACCTTAATTTCTTTCTAAACTACACAAAATTCGGAAAGGTAGTTCTTAAGAAAGTTTATTATATTACCTTAATATCTCCCAAGAAACCTAAAAACTCTCAACTTTTTGAGCATCCTGTATTGATGAAACTCAAATAATTTAAAAATTCGCTTAAAACGAAAACGCTTCTGTAAGAAATTTTCTGCACACCCTGTAGATTCTGAGAAAAGGTATAGGCCCCTAATAAAATGGCCACCCTTTATATTGAAGCAAATAAAAATGTTTTATGGTACAAGTCTTTATAAGAAGGCTGAAGGTTTTTGACTTATCTATAGTCCGTGCCCGCTGTTATTTAATTGATATAATGCCCGTATCTTCTGAAATTCCTATGGAATTTTAATATTTTTTTGTCCAGATATTAACAATCAATAACTAAATTGATCTATAGTGATTATAAACCTCTACAAACTTAAGTTTTTTTGTAAAAATTATTTAAAGTCGAATGTTAAAAAAATGAAGAAGGCTCCCAACGAATTTGAATTAATCTTTTTTCTATAGTATATAATAAATATTTAAACGCATTTGAGGTGGTTGCCAACCTCTACAAATAAAAGTTTTTTGGTAAAAAATTATTGAATTGTTAGGTGTTAAAAAATATAAAGTGCTATAACTCTTAACGGCTATAAGGAAAAGTTTTAACCATATCCTTTGACAGTTATAACCGTTTATAACATCTAACAACTTAGCAATTTTTAAGCTTTCGTTTGTAGAGGTCTGCTACCATCTCAAATCCGTTTAGATATTAATTATATATTATAGAAAAAAGTTTAATTCGATTCCTTTGAAAGTTAACCATTTAATTAATTTTCGCAAAAAAGCCTTAGTTCGTCGAGGTGTATACCCACTATAAACCATTGTTAAAATCTAGACAAAAAATTAATAAAATTCCTTTTTAACTCCAGGAGATACGGGCATTATATTAATTAAATAATAGTGGGCGCGGACTATAAATATGAATTTGATTGCTGGATATTGACCAGACACTACCTTCATTTTTGCAAACATTATTTTTGCGGAACTTTGGGTTCGAATAACCAAAAAATTTGCTATATTATAATAATATTCTTAATTGCATATTTTTATTAATATTTTCCTAAAAAAGAATTTCAAGAAATGAAGAGAAAAAGCTTAGTTTTGGTATCCAATACTCAAATAGATACTTCACAAATATGTCTTCTTTTATTATATTATAAACTAAAAGGATGACACCTAACTCGCCTGTGACAGGAACGATTTGAATTTCCTTTTTCCCCATATATGTGACCAACTTTAGACGTCTTTATAATTTTTCCGCAAAAAGGGAATTTTTAGTTTTAATATTAATTAAAAAAACGCCCTGAAACCACTCAAAATATACTGTAGGAAACTATCAAATGTCAATAACGAGCGCAGTTGCCAAATACCTTTATCGGGAGAATATTTCTGGGCGAAATTTACAGCGTTGCCGTTCTATGTTGTAAATATTAATTATTATTAGTGATTAGTGTAAATATAGTGCAAAATAGTTTTGGTTATTAAACGGATTTCACTCTTTCTTTTGCTTTATAATAAAGAATGCAATTCAGTTTCTGCTAATTATAATAATTTATTATATCACTGTATTTTTTTCTGTTAAAAGTGAGTAATCACTGGCAACATCAGCCAATGTTTATTCTAGTGTATTTAATGTTCTAACATTTTTGAATAAAACTGATACACAAGATTGCAACCAGCTGCATAATTAAACTGGCCTCATACCACAAAAAATTCCACTCACCTTCAATTCCTCCTCCTTCATACTCTCTTCAAGTTCCCGTTTCCTTTTCGTCACCTCAACTCTCTCCTCCACTACGATATCTACGCCGGGACCAACTTTGGCCTCGACGAACTGCTGCGCCATCACGTCGGCCAAATGCTCCAGTCCGATCCTGCCGCTCAACATATATTTCGCGTAATCCTTATTAAAACTGACCGGCATATTCAACGGTAACTTTGGAATACTCGTGAAGATCAAATAAATGGCTTTCTCGATCGTCAGGTTCGCTTTAATGAACCTCTCGTTGGCTTCGTGTGGCGTTTTCGCGGGAGGTAAAGAGGGTTCCTCCTCTTCGATAACGACCGAGGAAGCGGACGGAGCAGGTGCCTCCTCTAATCTTTCCATTCGGGATCGTTTGGAGGCGCGTTCCGAGGATTCCGCCAGGGTGCGCTTTTGGTATCTACGTCGCTCGTCCGATTTCGGCACCATTTTCTTTATTTCGCTCTCGGTACAACCTAAAACCGTTTGAATCGGTCTCACCTTTATATTATCAAGATAGGTCTATCAATGTAGTCATATTTTAGGCACTAAAGAACGGTTAAACAATTACAGACAAGCAATTTGTCAATTAAACTCCAATTACAAACCAGCTTCGATTTTTAAGTTTGCTCATTCGTTTTCCACGTTTCAAAAGTAAAAGTGGGTGGATAAGTTAGGAAAAAAGGGACAGAAATATTGTGACCTTAATAAGAACGAAATGAAACATACTGGGACATATTTTGAATGGAATATTCTCTAATAAATACATTGGGAATCGTTTATTTTCAATTTAAAATGAAACATACTGAATAGACCACGATCTAAAACTTTTTTGGTGCTTAAGTGCATGGAAAAACAGCTCTAGTGTCTAGTATCAATAAGAAAAAACCAAAGAAATATAGTTTTTGGTGCCTTGCGGTAAATTTGTTGAAGGATTAATATTGGTCCAAGCACTCCTTGTTATACTCTCTTATTTTTGGGAAACGACATCCCAGGAATAATTATTTCAAAATCTTCAAGGCATATACTTTCATAGAACTGGAATCATGCTTAACCTATTTGAAAAATAATTTGTATTGTATGTGATCCAGAAATAGGAATAATATTCGGGACTTTGTTGAATAAAAGCCACTTATTGTTACACGTAACAGCCTTTTAAAAATTATACTATTAAATATTCTTACTTATTAATTTATTAAACTATTCTTGTCTGTAAGAAATTCAATTAGAGGTTTAACTAAGAAGCTAAAAAAAGACTTCCTTAGAAGGATCACAAGGAAAAGAAAAGGACATTTATGGATAAGAACACAATGGCATTAAAGAGATATGCGAGATACTCGAATGCGTCCTTCGCTACTAATAAAACAAACTAAAAATGTATTAAATGAACAATATTCTAATTCCTTCTATTCATCTATTGCAGGTAACATTCTTAGTAGTATGCCTACTTCATCAACTTCATTCCTTGATTATGTGCCTGTTTCTATAGACAATCTTCTATTTTCATTTCAGCCAACTTAATACTAGGACAGTTTAAATTCTTAGAAAGCTTATAGTTGTTATGTTGATCAAACTAATAAACCAGTGTATTTCTGCCAGTATTTTCCCATTATTTCCTATATTTAAGGGTAAAGCATCTTAAAATGAACTAACAAATAACTTCAGAATTTCTCTCCTTACTGTCTAGAACTTTTGAGTCAATTTTAGGAGGATCAATTAACCATCTCTTTGGAAAAATACAATATTATTTAATTATAGGCACCTAATTTGGCTATACCACCTGAATGTAAATGGTGTGAGCCTAGTTGACTCATACCTTCAGGGTTGCAGTCAATATGTGAAATTTCCAGATGATTCAGGTAGTAATAGAGGATTTATTTGAGGTAGAAAGAATTAAATGATTTATTTATAATCCAGGAAATTAGGTACATTTGACCGGCTTTTATGAGATAAACAGAGCATCTCTCCCCAACTCAACTGCCTGGAAGGAAGTTCCTAATTCGTCCAGGCAGTTGAGTACACTTAAGCAACTTTCAGGAGGTGTGTCGGAATGACAAGATACAACTCAACTGCCTGAAAGTAGACTTTTGTTGATTCCAGGAAGTTGAGTACATTTGACAAGGTTTTATAGAATAAACAGAGCATCTGTTCCTAACTCAACTGCCTGGAAGGAAGTTCCTAATTCGTCCAGGCAGTTGAGTACACTTAAGCAACTTTCAGGAGGTGTGTTGGAATGACAAGATACAACTCAACTGCCTGAAAGTAGACTTTTGTTGATTCCAGGAAGTTGAGTACATTTGACGAGGTTTTATAGAATAAACAGAGCATCTGTCCCTAACTCAACTGCCTGGAAGGAAGTTCCTAATTCGTCCAGGCAGTTGAGTACACTTAAGCAACTTTCAGGAGGTGTGTCGGAATGACAAGATACAACTCAACTGCCTGGAAGTAGACTTTTGTTGATTCCAGGAAGTTGAGTACATTTGACAAGGTTTTATAGAATAAACAGAGCATCTGTTCCTAACTCAACTGCCTGGAAGGAAGTTCCTAATTCGTCCAGGCAGTTGAGTACACTTAAGCAACTTTCAGGAGGTGTGTCGGAATGACAAGATACAACTCAACTGCCTGAAAGTAGACTTTTGTTGATTCCAGGAAGTTGAGTACATTTGACGAGGTTTTATAGAATAAACAGAGCATCTGTCCCTAACTCAACTGCCTGGAAGGAAGTTCCTAATTCGTCCAGGCAGTTGAGTACACTTAAGCAACTTTCAGGAGGTGTGTCGGAATGACAAGATACAACTCAACTGCCTGGAAGTAGACTTTTGTTGATTCCAGGAAGTTGAGTACATTTGACAAGGTTTTATAGAATAAACAGAGCATCTGTTCCTAACTCAACTGCCTGGAAGGAAGTTCCTAATTCGTCCAGGCAGTTGAGTACACTTAAGCAACTTTCAGGAGGTGTGTCGGAATGACAGGATACAACTCAACTGCCTGGAAGTAGACTTTTGTTGATTCCAGGAAGTTGAGTACATTTGACAAGGTTTTATAGAATAAACAGAGCATCTGTCCCCAACTCAACTGCCTGGAAGGGAGTTCCTAATTCAACCAGGCAGTTGCGTATACTTAAGCAGCTTTGAGAGGGTGTTTGGAATGACAGGATACAACTCAACTGCCTGGAAGTAGACTTTTGTTGATTCCAGGAAGTTGAGTACATTTGACAAGGTTTTATAGAATAAACAGAGCATCTGTCCCCAACTCAACTGCCTGGAAGGAAGCTACTATAATTCGTCCAGGCAGTTGAGTGCACTTAAGCAACTTTCAGGAGGTGTGTCGGAATGACAAGATACAACTCAACTGCCTGGAAGTAGACTTTTGTTGATTCCAGGAAGTTGAGTACGCTTGACAAGGTTTTATAGAATAAACATAGCATCTGTCCCCAACTCAACTGCCGTGAAGGAAGTTCCTAATTCGACCAGGCAGTTGAGTACACTTAAGCAACTTTCAGGAGGTATTTCGGAATGACAGGATACAACTCAACTGCCTGGAAGTAGACTTTTGTTGATTCCAGGAAGTTGAGTACATTTGACAAGGTTTTATAGAATAAACAGAGCATCTGTCCCTAACTCAACTGCCTGGAAGGAAGTTCCTAATTCGTCCAGGCAGTTGAGTACACTTAAGCAACTTTCAGGAGGTGTGTCGGAATGACAGGTTACAACTCAACTGCCTGGAAGTAGACTTTTGTTGATTCCAGGAAGTTGAGTACATTTGACGAGGTTTTATAGAATAAACAGAGCATCTGTCCCCAACTCAACTGCCGTGAAGGAAGCTACTATAATTCGTCCAGGCAGTTGAGTGCACTTAAGCAGCTTTCAGGAGGTTTAAGGAATAAAAGAATGTAACTCAACTGCCTGGAAGAAGTCTCTTATTTAATCCAGTAAGTTAAGCACATTTGAGAAGGTTTTATAGGATAAGATAATTTCCTATATTATGTTATTAAAAATACATAACTGCCTGGCAACTAAACTGAAAACCCAAAATCCTTTCCAAACCTAAAAGTAAAAAATATATATTGTGCTTTGTAAAAACCCAATTGATGAATTTTTCCCTATCGATTTTGTTGGTCAAGGTCAAGAAAATGATAAGCCTTTTTGATAGACAACAATAACATGTTTTACTAGTGTGTCTTGTGTATAGGTTTAAGCATTTTGATCTGTATCTAATTAATTTGTAAGTCTCTATTTTAGGTTAATTTATTTGTGAGATTATGCATATTAGCTTCTACTTTAATTGGTTGCTTATTATGCTTTGTGAATTAATAAATAAATACGATAACTTTCCAGTTCTTCCAGTCAGTTGAGTTTAATCAGCTCTTCAATGGTATACAGCATAACAGGACTAATTAAACTACCTGGAAGTAATTTTTAAAGATGACACATATTTTGTCCATCAAGAGGCATCATCAGATTTTTGAATTGAAACCCAAAAAAAAAATTCTAACTCAATTAAATCATCCATCTAATTAGATCAAACAATCAAGATTTTTCACTATTATACCAATGTCAATGCCAATTGTAATGCTATAGATATTTTAATTACTATATAATTATATTTTTTTTAATGTAATTTTTACTGTGAACGAATGAACTTACCTAATTCCAATAAAAGAGGACTCAACCTGCCCAGATGTTCATAAGCTCCGGGATGCTTAACCAAATTGGACAATTCAGTTTTCAGTTTCTTCTTAACAGAACTGACTTGGGTGGTGGTTAGGGTGGGAGGTAAATTATTATAAAGTTTCTCAAGAGCATCTATAACCCTCCCCATAAACTCGGCTCTGTTTTTAGCAATGTTTGTAAGGACTCCTATGCAAGCCAACAAATTGGCACTACTTATGTGTGGTGAACCGTGAAATTTTACCAACAGTTCAAAGAGATTACTGAAACCATATAATAAAGAATAAAGAACATAAAACAAATTGAAAATTATATTGTTACCTTGCTTCCTCTTCAAGTTTCCTTCTTCTAGCAATCTTTAATGTCAAAGGAACATTATCCAGAGAGAAATCATTAGGTCTTTTGTTCTCAGTCTCATCAGGGTAAGTTTGTAGTAGCACAACACATTCCAAAAACTTTACCGAACTTGTTCTGATACCTAAAAATTCAATTTTACTATACCTGCTTAGGAATTGTCTTGTTCTTACCATCATTATCACTATCAATCATATTAGCAATTTCTAGCTTAATGGTGTGCAGTTGCTTCCATCCCTCTTCCATTTCCTCTGTGATTGTTTGAGCTTTACAAATCCATGCTAAAGTTCTGCGGTATATGGTGATCGCTGCTTGGATTACTCTTTTTTGTACTTGGACCGATTCATCACAAAGTAACATGTGGAGGCTTACCATTACTTTGGGGATTAGGTTCTCACGCACCTTACTAAAGCCAAAATATAAACCCAATTCTAAATCATATCAAAAAAGAACTCTTACCAAATTTCCTCAATAAATCCCACCAAGTTCCTTTTAACATCCTGATGTTTCTCGGTAATAAAGCCAAGCACATTCGGCAAGTATTTGGCTAAAAGGTGAGGGGCCTTATGTATAAGAAGCTCCTTGACTTTTGCTAGATTCTGCACTTTATCGCTGACCTCATGGCTTACAAGGGCACCATTTAGATATTCGACAACCTAATAGAAATGGGAAAATTCATAGTAACTTTTCTTGGAAAATATGCTGTGAAAACAAACTTACTGATTCCTCGTCCGACATGGTAACAATTGTAAGGAGTTCGGTAAGATTATATGATTATAAATCAATCCTTACAGTTCCCAAGAGGATTTTATCAAATAAATAGGGCTCTTTTGATGAATCCCCTTCTGTTTATTTGCCTTTTTTCTCAACCAGGGAAAATTTGTTTGAGCATAAAAGTGAGGTTAGGAATTACGGCTGACGTGAATCATGAAATTAATTAAACAGCATTGCCAGATGAATATTTCAGTCGAACAGGTCAATAAAAACCAGATTTGCAAATGTAAAATAATGCATAATATGAAAGCTAATTATTTAGACTCGGAATCAGGAAGTTCCGATAGTTTTTATGGATTTTTTGTAGATTTTAGGAAAAACTCAGAAACTTCTACGAAAAATAGGAGACGTGGCATCACTGAATATTTTTCATAACGACCTTTAAGCAGTGTTGCCACGCAATATATATAATTGGAGGTCACTAGTTTCATTATGTTATGTCTTTAGATTTGTAATAAATGAGATTATAAAATTAAAGGCAATAATATAATGATGAATAGAGCTTACATAAGGATAAGTTTATCCTGAGAAAAATGTTATTTGTGATAACACTGCTTTTAGCATGTTTCTCTATATCCGATAATCCTTGCCTCACGTTTACCAGGATCTGTTGCATTTTCTCTTAATATTTGTAACACTCTGTATCTCTCTCTGATAATAATTTTGTGTTGTCATTTTTCTTAGGTTATATTATTATGTTTTTGTTTATATTTTACATTTAAAAACTTTTAATAAAAAAATGGATTTTCTGGAAAATCCTAATGAACATTTAGACTATCCAGTAGAAAAGCCCTTATGTGGCATTTGCGGTGACCCTCACAGTTATAGAGAGTGTAAATATATTACTATAAGCTCACAGGTAAGTAACTTATTTTCTTATATTTTTCTATTTAAGCAAAAAAACAACACTTTGTTTAGATAAAAGATACTATGGTGCCCACAAGGGCTCGCCTGTCCTTACCACACCAACTCGAAATAAAAAAACTGGCAGATGAATCTGAAGTAATTTGTGCAAAATGTTTTATTTCGAGTGGTACTGAGTTTGGGCCATTTGTGGCTAAGAAAAATCTCACTTTACACCCTCTGGCACCATTTCCTTTAAAAGTCTTCAGTAATAAAGAGTCCGAGTTATCAGAGTGCTATTTGGACACTACAGATGAAAACGAGTGTTGCTGGATGATGTTTGTTAGATCTGCCGAAGATATAGAGGAGCAAAACTTGGTGTGTTACCAAGTATGTTAATTCAATTGAGAAACCATTGTGTATTTATTATTATGGTAAATTTATAGGAGAGTGAAGATATTTATTTTAGTACCATAAGAGACATTCAGCCAGGTGAAGAGTTAAGGATGTGGTATTCGCCTTATTATGCTTTCAGGATGCAGAAAAAAGTACTTACCTTTAAGGAGGTACCTCAAACTGAAGTTAAAGGACATATTATGGCGAGTAAGAATTAAAAATTTGTTACTATGTAACCTATATGACTCCCAGGAATATTTAGTAAATGATCTGCAGAAGTAATGTAAATATTCCTGGAACTTACTCACTAAATTTAAATTTTTTTTTAGTATTCTTTATAAATATTTGTAATTAGTAAAAGGATTATTTGAATTCTTAACACTTTTACTTAATTATTCTTTCCCTCAAAAATCTATAAAATAACTTAACTTACTCCCCCCCTAAATAATAGAAATTTTTTTAACCAAGTTTAATCAATTAATAAAAAGGAACCAATTTAATAAAATATTTAAATTACTTCTCTTCCAAGTGATGTCTAATTATGTCTACTAGTGATCAGTAAAAGTCTGTTGCAATATATTATTATGTTTCATCAAAATTATTAATATAGAATCATGTTTCTACCCACAAATCCCTCTTCGAGAAATCCCCTATTCATTCTCAAACTATATTAAAACCCAGATCACACTTTAAATCATGATTCAATATTTCTAGATAATCCTAAAGAAGACGAAGAAGTTGAAATGATAAGCAACATAATAAAACAGCAGCAAAAAATAATCCCTACAATCATATGGAACTGTAAATTTTGTTATAAGCTTGAGAAGAATGTTACTCGCTTTGCCGAGCATCTTTTGACCCACTACTCCGCCAGCATACGAAAAGATAAAATATGCCATCATTGTCAGAAAAAATTCCAATATATAAAGGTATTTATCAATTTAAGTCAATTTGTTTACATTATAAAATTTACTTGAAGGAATATAGAGCTCATTTGAGAGCTGCCCATAAAACCCTCCAGGATCCAAGAAAATCTTCAGCAAAAAAGTCAATTACCAGAGAAAATATTGATTCTCCTACAGTGAGACCAAGTGATCCCTTACTAATTGACAGTACCAAAAGTCCGGATGTATTAAAAAATAGTTCAAAAAAGGCCTCTTTATCGGGCCGAAAAGTTTTAGGAGATACCCAGCTGCTCAATCAAAGATTCATTGACACTGTGGGAGGGCCTTTATTGCTGCAATTCGCTCAAGACACCCAAGACAGTTCCAACTCCTGTCTTTTACAACCGGGAATCGGCTCTTTCGACTTGGGAACGTACGATAGTGGCCTGGATAACGACATGCTGCAATTCACGAACCTTATATGTAACAATTTAGATGAGGATAACTCAGTAAAAGAACCGGATAAAAGTAACGGTTTTGTATGTGATATTTGCCTGAAAAAGTTTCAAACGAAAAAGTCGGTTAGGGATCATTTGAGTTTGCATATTGGACGGTTTTTTTGTAAAACCTGTAAAAAGGTAAGTCAGCTTATAAAGTCTTAAGTATTTTTGTAAGTTTTTTCGCTAAGGTTTAAATATACCATTATCTAAAACCACTCAAGTCTATATCTCCATCAATTTTTTAATTAAATTGGCATATGGGGTATCACACTGTATGGTCTTAAACAATTAAGAAGAAAATTTCTTTTAAAGAGCATTATCAAATACTGTCTTTTAAAAAAAATTTTTTTAGGGTTTCTTAATTATGAGACATAAAAATGACAGAAATTGAATGTATTTTTGTTTTAAAACTCTAGTTAGTATAATCCATTATATTAACTAGTTTCATCCAAATAACAATTGTTCCATTGAGATAAATAAGGAAAACCTCTTTATAATTTGTATCTGATCAGGCTTAAACTATGTGTAGAAAACTTACGCAAATTGACCACTGAAACATACGAGAATCTTCAACTTTATCAACAGGAAAATTAGTAAAACCAGATTTTGTAGTTTCTTAAATTGGGCAAATATGTATAGAAGATAACCGGCAAATTTAACTTTTGAAGCCATTAAACAACTTTTCCTACTTCAAAAAATATCCTCGGGTAATATTGATACACATATCTTATATGCAAAAAATAATAATTACAAGGAATAGACATAAAACACAACTACTGTGTAATTTTATGTACACAAAAATATATTCTTTAGTCATCTGGAAAATAAAAATACAACACTTCAAGTATTCTAATACAATATATAATTAACATTGTTAAGTCTTAATACAATACAATTTGTAATATAATAATAGTAGTGTTGAAAATGTTCTGTTTGTATACTAAATACTGCAATCAATAAATAATTAGTTCAATAATAAAAAAGTTGGAAAATAGTAAATTTGTCTAAATTTGTAAATAGAACAAAGAGTATGAAAAACCCAAAATTCTATTTAAATTATAATATCCTACATCTCAATATGATTATAACCGCAATTGGAGTATTTGAGAAATCTGAGACTATTGACTTTGTGTTCCTCCCATCTCTGAATTTTTGTTATAAATAATTGTTATGCTGGTGAGACCATTATAGTATATGACGAAATTTGGTATATTGTACCTTCAAATATTTCTGACAGAGCCAAAATATCTATATTATTGGTATTTATTACTGTGATCACTGCATAAAAGAGAACGAAATATATGATCGTATTTCTGTCTCATTTTGATGTTTACATCTTAAAGTAGCAATAAGCATTTAAAAATAGTGGTATTTATAATGTAGGTCTAAAATGTTTTCCTCGGATATTTTTACAACACTGTCCATGTCCAGTTTTGCGAAAATATTACCGAACTTTGTGACCATATTTTTCTTCGTTTTCTTTCACAAGAAGTATGCTTGTCTTTTGTTAATACCTTTATACTACGGTTAATTCTCAGTGTTTTGATAATTTATACCTACATAGTTTATGTTTAAAAGTTTTCAACAAATCCAGTAAGCTTCATAAGGAAAAAGAAGTTTCCTTAAAATACCATTTGATCTTTTTTTTCTTAAGCTAGTACCAATTAAAACCTCTCTAAACAATTTGATATTTTTCCAGGTATTCGGTAGAAGTGAAAACTACAAAAACCACAAATGCAACCACAAATACATTCTAAAATGCCCCAAATGCGAAAAGATTTTTTATCAAAAAAAGTACTTAGTGCAACACATATCGAGTTACCACGACAAAAAATTCTCATGCCCCCTATGCCAAAAATCCTTCCTGTCGGCGTTTAAATTGAGACATCACACGTGCAATAACGATCCCAAAAAAATAAAATCTTCAATTAGTTTACCGCAAAAAGGCAAACACAGTGGGGCAAATTTCACGATCAAACTAGTGTGCTCCGAATGCAGTCAAATATTTTCCTCACACGGGACTTATCAGAGGCATGTGGCAACTGTTCACAAGAAAATTAAAAGTTACCCATGTGAAAAGTGCCATAAAGTATTTCATCGAGCTGATACCTTAAAGAACCATATTGCCTCCATACATACCACAAACCAAGAAGAGGTATTACTGTTAATTTTATCAATAAACAGTCATAAACATCAATATTTTTTTAGATGGTATTCAAATGCACTAGCTGCAACAAACACTTCTCCAACCAAAGAAACCTTAACAAACACATAAACCAATCACACCAGCCAACCGCATATTCTACATGCACTTTATGCCACTCGACTTTTAAACACCAACGAAACTTAACCAGACACATGAAAATCGTGCATCAAAACAGCTTTCACGAGCAGGACAAACTGCACGAATGTCCGGTGTGTAATTTAAAAATGAAACTGAAAAATTCCCTTCAGAGGCACGTGAGGAAACAACATCCCGAACGTTATAAACATTTATGCATCGAACAAACCGCCAAGAAGGACGAGAGTAAATTGCTGAGGTACAGATGCCCGAAATGTTTGAAAAGTCTCAAGATGAAAAATTCGATGAAACGCCATTTTATGAGCAAGCACGAAAACGAATACGAGAAATTATGCGGACAGTTGGATGAGTGTATTGTTATACCGAAGAATAGGATGGAGGTTAAGGTAAGAAAAGGTTTTCTTTTTAATTTTTATTATTTCTCTTAGTATACATTTTTGTCAATAAGACAACATCTTTAAAGTCTATTCACTCTGCACGTATCCCGTGTTCTAATTTCTTTAAAAAATTAGAAAGATTTACTGTATCGAATGCTTTTGCCAGATCCAGAAATATACTCAAATAATACAGTGTATACTTGTAATCATTGTCGTGATAAACAAATTCTTTTTTTAAAGCGTGAACGTTTGGTTGCAGTTTCCGTATTCCTTCAAACGCTCCATATAAAAATCGAAATCGATGTTTTCATTCTTTTTACGGTAGTCAATAACCAAACAATGTTTTAGTAACTCAAAAACTCATACTCAAAAATTAAACTAGTCGTATGAATTTCTCATTAGTTGGTTGGGTTGGTACGGGGATTTATCGCCATACTAAATTTTTTATTTCTTACTTTCAGGAACAAAAGACCTTCGACGAAGTAGACCAATATATCGATCTTCAGAAAACAATCGAAAATATGGACTTTAACATCGACGCTTCCATTGATAATCTGATCGGTAGCGAGACTATCGATAAGTTTCTTAAAGAGAGTAGCGATCAGATATCGATACTGCTTGCCGATAGCCCTAAACCGAGTAGTAACGTGCATATTATTAGCGATATAGTGCTTACCGACAGGATTACTAATAGGGAAGTGGATTTGCCGTTAAGAACGGCCCCTGGGAACACCACGATACTGACCGATAGGATTACTAATAGAGAAGTTGGACTGTCTATGCCGGATTTATCTGATATTGATCAGGAAGTAAAAAGTTTCGGTAAGATTATTATAAAAGTTTAAAAAAGTTATGTGTTATCTATAATTTAGGTTTTTAGGACACATCGCTGTTTCAGTTCTTTTTGCAGTTTGTCGAATTGTACATCAAAAAAGTCATTTTATAATGATTCGTGTCTTTTTTTTAATGGTGTCCAGGATATAGGTCTTAAGAGAGGCAAAATCTTGACTTTTGGTCGGTTTTTCGGACATATCCGTGTCTCAGTTCTTTAATAACCTCGGTATGAATTAAAAATTGTGTTTTTCTATTGCACTTTATCCAATTACGTATGAAAACACTCATTTTATAATAACTCTTCTTTTATTTTTGAACTGCGTCTAGGATATAAGTCTTAGGAGAAGCCAAATCTCGACTTTTTGGTCGGTTTTTCGGATATATCCCTGTCTCAGTTCTTTAGTAACCTTGGTATGAATTAAAAATTGTGTTTTTCTATTGCAGTTTATCCAATTACGTATGAAAACCCTCATTTTATAATAATTCTTTTCTTATTTTTAAACTGCGTCCAGGATATAGGTCTTAGGAGAGGCAAAATCTCGACTTTTTGGTCGGTTTTTCGGACATATCTCCATCTCAGTTCTTTAGTAACCTTGGTATGAATTTAAAATTGTGTTTTTCTATTGCAGCTTATCCAATTACGTATGAAACACTCATTTTATAATAATTCTTCTCTTATTTTTAAACTGCGTCCAGGATATAGGTCTTAGGAGAAGCAAAATCTCGACTTTTTGGTCGGTTTTTCGGACATATCCCTGTCTCAGTTCTTTAGTAACCTTGGTATGAATTAAAAATTGTGTTTTTCTATTGCAGTTTATCCAATTACGTATGAAAACACCCATTTTATTATAATTCTTCACTTATTTTTAAACTGCGTCCAGGATATAGGCCTTATAACAACGAGCAACACCTCGACTTTTCTCAGTTTTTTAATATTCCCGGTTTTATTTTAAAATTGTGCTTCTCTATTCTAGTCGGATATCAGCTGTTGACAGCTGATCTGCACGTGTACTGAGTTCTAAATGAATTAGAACTAACAAATAATTTTTAACTTAGGAGAAAGCAGTGGCGTAGTTTAGTCAGTTATTATTAAGGGTCAACCAGTAGATCATAGGGTTTAGAATTTAATTGGACTCAAACAAATTTATTATCGACCATTGTTAACAAAAAATAATATTTTTCACTTAAGTTTTTATTTTATTTTCAGGTAAAAATCGTGTTGAGGCTGTCCCTCTAAATGACGATGTGACGGTCTACGTGTTAAACGAAAAGCTCAATTAAAAGGTACTACAACAAAATTTGTTAATTCCTTTATTAAATATAAAAGTTACATCATGTAAATATAATTTATTACTAATAAAAATATTTAAAAAAAACACCTTATTGTTATTACTTATACGGTTAATATCCCTTTATGATAATTATCACTGTAATTCATTATATCGTTTCAAGTTGTTTGAATAATAATTGGCCTCGTCTTGACGATACTTGGAAAATTGCTGATAAACCTGAAAATTTATTTTTACTAATATTGTGCCTTTCTTTTAATTTTTTTTGTTGAATTTATACCTGTTTTATTCTCTGTATGTTAATTTTACTAAAAGATAAATGGTTGACCATTGACAAGGGATAGTCGGTTCCTACTATACATTTGGCCACTTTTTGAACGTTTTCAGGAGACATCCACGGTTCATGGATGTATTGGGTCGGCATATTTTTGAGTACTGGTAAATATTTACTAAAATTAAGCAGAAAAGCGTATTATTTTTATATTAAAAAAACTATGATGTAGGCAAAGATTTGAGGTAAAATTTATCACACTTTGTTAAGAGGATAACCAGCCTAAAATTACTCTTTAAAAGCCTCAAGCCTTTATCTTATAGATTTTTAGGTTTACTCATTCTCTAATTTAAAAAAATCTTGCTACAATCAAAGGCTTTACAGACATTTAAATATAAAAAAACGCATGTCTTGATTTTAGTTTCGTGACAAGTTCTCTTGTAAATCCAGCTGTTTTTTCTTGATTTTGTTAAAGGGTTTACGCACATTGAATTGATAAAAGTTATTGTTATAAGTTATCTTGGTGATTTTGAGTATAAAATCGATTAAAACTAAAGAAGAATCAACAAGAATCAATTAAAGGAAAAGCTGTTCATTAAACGCTTTCTGGCTTCAAGATATTTTTACATAAATAGGTTCTACTCAATACTTTCATCCTGAGTTGGCCGTCCTGTACACCTCAAAAATTTAAATTCCTCACCGTATATAATACTCATTAGGATGCGCTTTCCATGCGAACTTCACCGGACAGTAACAGTGGAAAAAACTGGAACAAGAAAGCCACTGACCAATCGGCATCCAGGAGAAGTTCCTCGAAGACCTTTTTTGACGATTAAATTTAGTTTTTTTAAAAGTTTAATGGGAGTCGTATATCTTCATTTCTACCTCTCACGAAATCCAGAGATCTCCTGTAGTTAAAAAACAGCATGGTCAAATGATGGATCTAACTTTCTTGTCTCAGTTGGGTCGTTATGGCGTCGATCCAGGGAAATCCCTGGGATTCACATTTAATTAGAAAATCAAACAAAAAAAGGATAAATTTACTTTTACATATAAAATAAGGCATTTTTTAAAGCTCTTGAGATTAGTGTACAGTAGCAAAATTTTAGGAATGTGTTTTTGAAATTATTTATTCATTTCTTTCTGACAACTAACAATCCGTACAAAAAATATACAAAGATAATAAGCAAATTAGGGAATTTAATTATAAGCAGAATTGGTTAACATTACGTACTCATACGCTTATTTACAATAGCCAATATAGAAATGTGAAAAAACGTTACTGGTTGCGCGAGAGATATATAATGAAAAATAAATCACGAAAATACGGGGTTACAACGGAATTTCAGCGTTTTTCTAAATTCGTTCAAGATTTTGAGGAAGAAAGTATTTTTGGAGAAAAATTGATTTTTTTTTCACACAATGTCATAACTTTAAAAAATGAAACAGATGCCATTTTGAAAAATTTGTACAAGAATAATAATAATTTAATCGATACGTATAATACACCAGTTGCACTGTACAGCCTAACCGAGGAAATATCTCTTACCGATTGATTCCATTTAACCCTGAACTACTACCGACACATTTTTATTACATATGTACTACTGATGGGTCCTTAGGACCCATAATAATAAAATTGCCATAAAATCAATAAAAAAAAACTTATTCAAAAATTTAAAATTACTTGGGTATATTATAGTACATAAACCGAAAAAAACCTAAAATTATTTTTCAAAACACTTAGGGCACAATTTCTTGCAGCATTGGTTGCAAATGGGCAACTTACATATGTCACACTGGATAGCAGTTTCCATATCCTTATTGGTGGGGCATATGGCACAACTTTTTCTTTTACTTTTTTCAGGAGGTACTTGAGGCTGCTCAGAAACCCCCAAAAATTCAGCAATGATGATTCATACATTTGAGTGCACTTTCTTGTTGGCCATTCTGAGTCGCACATCTATTAATTGCTTCCCAAGAGTTTTGATAAATGAGTATCGTTTTATTTCTTTACCTTTTGATGCAAATTGGTACAATACTCGAGAATTTACACCTGCAATGTTCAATATAGCAAAAAAAATTGCCATTGGCCAACGGTTAGTTCTTCTGGACACTAAATACAACGCACATTTTGCATCTAATGCCTCAACTCCAAATTTTGTTTCATTAGAAAAAGGAATTATCTCCGGCTTTTTGGTTGTTTCGTTGACAGAATTGTCATGACGCATGCTAGAAAATAATATAACGCTTTTACTTTTTTTTGGCACATAGCTCACTATAGTGGTTGAAGAAGTAAATCCAAACGTTGATGAATGAATTGCACATTTTCGGTTCGGTAAAAATTCAGGTGGTACAGATTTTTTATTTTTTCGTAAGGTTCCCACGTACGTCAAATGTCCACGTTTGTCGACGAGTTCCACTGAACGGTACCAGTTGTCCCCGGTGATGTTCCTGTTGGTGCCTTTAACACACTCCACAAGCCTAAGAACCACTCTTGTTGGATTTGATAATGTAGGCTTTTTTGCACCATCAACTTTTATTTCGGAACCGGCATAAATCTCTGCATCTATGAGATAATGCGTTTTAGCGTCAGCCAAAACCTGCACTTTAATTCCATATTTGGCAGGTTTTTTCGGAATATACATCCGAAATCCACACCTTCCTCGAAACGGTACAAGCATTTCGTCTACAGTTAGGTAAATTCCCGGTGATTCATGATTAGATTTAAAGATGGACTGAAAATACAACAACCCAAAAAACGCCTTGATTTCACACAAGTTGGTATTTTCAGTAAACGAAGGCCAAAATTTAGTTTGTGACTGAACAAAACTTTTAGACTTTTTATAGTTTTCTCAGGTGGAGGTTATCTTCAAATTGGTAAAATCAACTAACTCTTGTATCATCTCATTAGAAATTAGTAGACTCCAAGCATCTACAGGCTCACGTGGAGGATTATTACGAGCAGGGCCAATAAGACCAGGCAAGATAGTAACCAAATTATGAGCAGGGGTCCTACCTCTAATACCTGCTGTTTTTGACCATTTGGTATTGTCTTTCCCATACCAACTGTTCCTGATGGGCAACTCTTTTTCTTCCCAATCGGAGTTTTCTTGCTCTGTTTCGGAATTGCGGTCGCTCAGTATTTCATTGTCCTCTTCATTCTCGTCACTCTCTTCAGCCAATCTTTCTAGTTCCTCTAACACAGCTTCTCTGTTTGGAGCACTAACGGATACACTTTCCTTGCTCGAGCCCATTTGGTTTGAGTCTTCCATACTTTCCCAAAAGTCTTCAGACTCTAAAATATTTCTTAACGCATCTTCTGACAATGCCCTAGAACTGGGCGCCATTGCGTTGCATTTACTGCAAGATAGTAAAAAAACACATTTTATATCAATTAACTTATACCTTATGGGCACTAGTACCTATTCTTGTGAAATAGATAAATACCTTGCAAAAAATAACAACGAAATAGATACTTTCAAACCAATAAGCAGTTATTAACTTGTCGCGTATTTACTACTGATGGGTCCTCAGGACACAGTAAACACTGCCTTCGAACCTCGCCGACACGAACGAATACTGAAGTATCTATGCCGGCGAAATCACGCGTATGGTATTGCCGAGGAGTACCGAGACAGCGAGTATCCAATGTTGCGAAACTTAAAAAATATACTTACCCTATTTGAAAATAAGATGGGTCCTCAGGACCCATCAATAGTAGCTACGGGTTAAAATATTTCACATAATATTGCCAGGCGCTTTAGTCAATTTATTGAATTGTACTAAAGATGGGTTTAAGGTATCTTATCACTCACTTGGAGTGCGGCCTCTTTATTTCTTTACTGTATAATGCCTATAATGGTGATAACTTCTTCAGTTATTTTAGTGCTAAATACGCGTTTAAGAGGCGAAGTTCTTTAGTGTGCTTGTGTCTAATAAAGCGAACTCAGATTTGACTAATTTTTTATCCGTCAATATAAAGTAAGTTGATTTAATTACAGGTCTGGTAAAGGTCTATAGTTTAGCAATTTTTCTGAAAATCGCGTCTAAAATTACGGACAACGGCTTAAAATATGTGTAATTTTACCGGGAACAATATTCCGAGGGCCTAGTTGTAAATTTTCCAAAAAAATTTAAAAAAATTATTTTATTTATTTTTTTTTTATTATTTTGACATTTATGCATTTTAATCGTACCTGATATTATACACTTAACCCAACCCTATTATTTTTAAAACCACACTTAAAATTATAGGAAAATAGGGTCTTTAGCTTAGACGATTAGAAGTGAGGAAACGTTCCTAAATAATTTTACGATAATATAATATAATATCGTTTATTTAGCATAATAGCTACATATAAAAAACTGGTATCAAAAAGTATATAAAATATTTAAACTACAAAATACATAAGGCTGCAAGGAGAAAAAAATACAAAAACCTTAAGAAGCACGAAAAACTAAACATTAAAAAGTTATAAAAACTAACCTAGATTAAAAATGGTAAAGATAAAAAAGTTTAAAATTGTAAAAACAATTCCAGTATTAAAATTAAAATTAATTGCTAATATAAAATGGTAAAAATTAAAATTGTGAGCTTAAAATGAAAGTTAAAATTTTACATATACAATGGCTACAAAATATTACAACAACACTGACGAAGACAAGAATAAAATAAATTTCACAATATTTCAATATTTATTCAAAACAAATCTTCTCAGGTGCCCCTTGAATTGGTTCAAATTATCACAAGTTGTGGTGTCATTAGGTAGCTTATTAAACTCAATTAAGCCCTTGAATAAAACAGTATTGAGCATTTGACTGGTTCGACATCTATCTACCAGAATAAAATCTGTACGATTTCTTGTATTGTATTCATGTACGTTTGCAAATACTCTTAATTTTTGACAAATATATTCGGGTATTTTAAAAATAAACAAACACATTAAACATAAAAGTAAATTTTTTAATAGTAATATAAATATTCGGAAAAGTTGCTAAACTAGACCTTTACCACATGTTTTTGGCTTTAGAGGTATAAAAAAATGTATTTGCTATATAAAAATATTCTCTTATGCGAGTATAGACAAGGGGTAAAAATTTCGAGAAAATATTCCCTTTTTTATTATATACATTTGTTGGAATTTTAATTTTTTTATTACAAATGCCTGGAAGAAATAAGAAATTCAAATATTTTAACTTCTGGAAAATATGGTTTGGTTTTAGAGGTATAAAAAGTGTATTTTCTATATATAATTATATATTTTTTTAAAATTAAGAATTGCTTGAAACTACTGTTGGTTAGGGGATAAAATTTTACAAAAAAATCATCTCTTTTATTATTAACATTTATCGCGCTTCTAATTTTCTCAGTTTGAGATAGGGATATATAAATGAGAGTTCGATTTTTTCACCTATTTTCTATATCATTGTTAATGAGTTTCTATCTCCTGGAATTAATGTTTTTCTCTCGTAATGTGTCTAATTATACCCGAAAAGCATAATTTTATTCCCATCCTCTTCTAATTTTTAGTTGAGATAAAGATATATAAATGAAATTTAACTTCTTCCCCAATTTTCTATCATATCATTTCAATCATTTTTTTATTTTATTAATAGTGTCTGGATCATCTGTAAATAGTGTTTTTCTGGTTCAATTGGGCAGACTAAACTTAAAAAATATCACTTTATTTCCATCCTCTTCTAATTAACGGACTGAGATAGGGATGTGTAAATGAGAATTTAACTTTTCTATATAATTTTTCCATTTTATTAATAGTGTATGAAAATAGTGTTTTTTTTATTCAATTGGTCAGAATAAACCTGAAAAATATCACTTTATTCCCATCCTCTTCTAATTAACGGACTGACATAGGGATATATAAATGAGGCTTCAACTTTTCCTCCTATTTCCTATATCCTTTTTCATTTTATTAATAGTGTCTCGATCGTCCAAGCCCGTTTGTGTTTCTTCTGAATATATATTAGGAAGTCTCTTTGAGAAAAATGAACTTTTTTGAACGTCCCATTAATATTCATCCTCTTTACTTTACTATTAGAGGAGTCACAGTCTCGTGCACAAATAATGACTCTTGGCCTTTGAATATTTGATCCCAAAAATTATACCATTTTATTAAATGAGCAGTAATTATTTAATAAACATGTACCTTACATACTTATAATTTTATCTGCAAGGATAATTGCAGATAAAATTATAATTTTAATATTATGCAAAAATGAATTATTACTTGATAAATAAAGCTTGATAAATTTTTATCTGCATTCTGCAAGATAGTGACGATACATTTAACATCAAGAAACAGTTCATTCGCACGAGTTGCACTTATCGCATCCCAAAAAAAATTATGGAGCACGTTGCAATATCTTGGGGAAAAACCTTCGATGGTAAGAAAACTATTAAAAAAAAATAAGTAAATTTATTGAATTTAATTTTTAGGTACAATAGAGTTTGTTTCTTTAACAAAATCCCGTTTAAAAGAAGCCCTGGAAGTACTGAAAACCAGCTTCTACCCCCAGGAAAACGTTTGCAAAGCCACCGGTTTGGCTTTTATGTCCAACGCGATGGAAGAGTGCAAAGATATGGTCATGGGTGCAGCTAAGTGTGGAGTTTCCATTATAGCTATCGATAAAATCACCCAAAAGGTTGTTGGAGTACTTTTAAACAAAATACAAGTAAGTGTAATATTACTTTTTTTGTGGTAAATTTATAATTAAACTATTTTAGCACAAAGACACTTCGTCCAAAAAACTGTTTGAGAAACACATTAAAAACACCAAATATGACCAAGTGAAGGGACTCTACGAGTTTTTATTGGAGATGGAGGAAAAGGTGAATCCATTCAGTCCTTATCAAGCGGATTGTTTATTGGAGATGGTGTTTTTGGGCGTACCAAGTGAATATGCTAGAAGGGGCATTGGGTTTGGGCTGTGTAAAGCTTCTATAGATCTGGCAAAGTGTCTTTATAAGGTAAGTGAAAATGAGACAACTTTCTTCCAGGCCATTAATTTAAGCGTTAACCCATTCACTAATTCTCGCTAATTTTTCCTGATTTAATATAATGATAAAGTCAACTTGTTGATACAATGAATGATTTGTTCCAAATTATATAAGAAAAACGTTGTTTTTTTTAAAGAAAGTCTTTTCTTTACAAAATGAATATAGATTGTTTTTAATCATAAAAATAAAGTGTAAAATCTGATGATGAGTTATCTCTTAAAACAAGTTTTGCATTTATTTTGTGGAGAAAATACTTCAAAATTAACCATTTATTCCACTTTCAAAATGGACTTCTTCAATAAAATAAAAAAATTCTTCTTCAGTACTGATACTCTTTTTCAGCTACTTTTATGCGTTGGCATTGGTCCAAATTGCTTAAAAAAATCAGTGAAACATGGCAAATGCCTGGAAATATGGAAAAAAATTATAAGTACCTCAACCAGCCTGGAAGAGATTTTTTCTTCCAAGAAGTTGACTTTTATTATTTTTTCATTTGAGAACCTGGTGATATTGGAGTCAACTATTTCCTCTTTGGATAACCTCAGAAAATCAAATTATGTACTTGAAAAAAAGTGTGAAAAGACTCTTAGAAAAGCTCTTAGTTTAAAATTAATCAGAACTTCCTTAGGAGCAATAAAAAAATTAATGAAATTTCTAGGAAATAAAGCAAGTGTTACTTAATGAACTAAGGAAAAAACATTTTTTTCTTCCAGGCAGTAACATTTTTTATAACACCGGCAAACTGCAGAAAATATTCTATTGCCCAGCAATCAGCAAAACACTTGACAGAGAATGAAAATTAGATTTGTGAGTTAGACTCAATTTTTTGAAAAATTTAGAAAATCTGGAATAAAATGCTTGGGAAATGAACAAAAAATTAAATATTTAGAAGGAAATAAAATCTGTCAGTTAATGGAGACATTATAATATATTGTTTTTGATAATAACAACCTATTTCTTAGAATCCGAAAATTTGTCCCGAGAATCAATGCAGTGCTTTTAAAACTCAAAAAGAAAATAGGAAAAAAGTCAAATATAAATAGAAAAAACATAATGGCATAGAATAAGAAACAAGCGTATCAAAATAAGGATGAAAAGAAAAAGTGAAATAATTTTAAAAACTAATAAGTAAAAAAATTAATCAAACGTGAGTTAAAAAGGAAATCGAAAAAAAAATTAAATATATCTTTTAGAAAGTTTGTTTTCCAAACCACTGAGATCTCTTATCTATATTCCGAATGTCAAGTGAGTTGCCTTTAAGCTTCAATAGAAAAAACAGTCAATTCCTTCATTTGCAGAAACATGTACTAAATCCATTTATCTCGAAAATAAATGCAAACGAATTGTCTAAAATTTTAACTAGAATAAATAAAATGGGGTTTTTTTAAATTAAAAATAATAAACAAGCGCTATTTAACACTACATGAAAATAAACATGGTAAATTTGAAGCGGCGGTCTATATTGGTTTTAACAGTCCACATTTCGTATTTTAGTCACTTTTAGGTTTTTAAATCTATCTAAGGAGTTAGAACTGGGTTAAGTTCACGACACTTTTTAAAAATCCATACACCTCTATAACTATACAGGTGTTTCAGAACTATGGGATCAAACTTTTAGGGGTTGTTCAGTGTAACAGTAGAATCCAATTGAGTATAGGAACTCTTGTCCGTAAATGTCACTACGCCACTACGGCCCTAAGACTCGTTTAAATTTAGAAAAAATATTAATTACGTAAATATGATCTGATGCATTTATTTTTCCTTTTGTATATAATACCATCACAACAATTGTTCATGAATACAAGTTTCAGTAGACTGCATATTAATTTTATGTCCGTAATTTGATTTGGAATCATATTATATATTTTAGGTGCTAATGAGGTCATATTTGTTGTTGCTAAAAAATTCAGACAAAATCGGAAACACAAAATTACACAAACCATTCAAACGGTAGAAAAAAAGAAGATTACCAGCCTCGATTTCCTTGCAATCTTCTTAAACAATCATTGTAGATTATTATTTCATGATGCCACTCTGGCTCTTGTTAGAATTGTCTTCAGAGCTATACTCCATTTCAAATAGGTAGAGAGTAATAAAATGTCAATTTTCAAGTTTTGTCATCATCCTTGGGCGTAGGTAAACTTAGTACCTAGTTAATGAATAAGGCGAGAAAAAAAGGTAGGCTCCAAACGCTATCAGAAGGGTCCAGGTAAGGCGATTTTTAAATGTAACACAGATTAGTAATATTAGTATAATGTTTAATATACTAATTTAGCAGGACGTGTAAACTTGTTCTTGTCAGGTTTATTTGGCGGATGTAAGTGCATACTAGACTGGTAATAAAAACACAGAGTACAAATATTTCTCAAAAGTGTCTAACATGGTAGTATTTGCTGTAACGATGTAGTGTAATTTATAATATACAAATAAATAGGCACAGTGTATTAAAAATATCAAAAATCAACAATAGATCAGACATTTACTCCAACGAAAAAAAAATTAATAAATGGCATACATTACATGTACATTTACCCCCATGTACCCTTTTGCATACTTACTAAGGTTTTATTACGCTCTACCTTTTTGAAATAGACTATATCCTGTTTATGTTCAATTGTGGGTGTTGAAGATGCGCTAATGTTTGGAATTAAGTTGATTTAAAATGAATGATTTATCTAATTTTTCATTGTCTCGATCGTGTATTCGTTCTTCTTTCCCTTAGCCACCTTTAAAATTAAGCCTTATAGAATTTTATCCTCTGTTCGTTTTTCTAGAGGTAAAGTCCAAATATCAAAATGTTTCTTCTTTTAATAATTCCCTGTGAATTACAACGCTTTGCTTCAGTTCAGCCTTTTCCGGATGCAATTTTATGTAATTCCTCTATTTTTCCTTATTATTTATCCAAATTTTGACTAGTACATTTTTATTGTTACATATTCCTTTACTATTTGATTTTCGGACAAAACGCTAGTATGCCTACTTTAGAATGCTCATCAGTGAATTTTTTTACGTTATTTTAAATAATCTATTTTATAGTAATATTGACTCTCTTGCACAGCTAACTTTAATACCAGGCACTCTTAATTTCATGTAATACACTTTTAGTTATATAAACTTTTTTAACACTGTAAATTGATAAAAACATTAGTTTACGATGTTGATACTTATTGAGCTTACTATACATTTAAAATTTTCTTAAAAAAAAAAAAAATTCCTACTTAAATCTACTGTCAAAATATTTGCCCTGTTTTAATTCCATGACTGTTTTTTTAGGGTGAAAATGTGAAAACGTCCCTAACAGACACCCCGTTACCTTTACAGCCCGTACCACAAATCGTAACGGTATTTTTCACTACTTACAAATCTCAAGGCATCGGACGAAAGCTTAACATGGATATTCTGGAAAAAGTAAGTTGTGACGAGCTATTTTTCCGAGGAAAGTCGTACGCCAGCATATTAGGCAACGAAACCGAATATTTCACTATAGAATGTCAATCGTTAAAGGTATAAATAAAAAACATAAAAAGAAAAACAAAATGTATATATATATAAGGTAATATATAATAAAAATAAAACATCTCCTTTGTAAAGCTACTGATCTTAAAACTAAACTTATTGATCTTACAAGATTTGCTCAGTTAATGTTAACGGCACGGACTCGATGAGGGTGGGCGGGTATTCCAGATCACAAATATCACTTTCTGGTCCGGATATTAAGAAGGGTCGGAAACTTTCTAAGCGATATTGAGTTAGACATCTGGTAAGCCATTCTATATCTACTGTAACCGCTTTGTAAATTTCGAACCATGCTAAAATTAACCAAATTTGACTAAGGATAAAAATAGACCGGCTTCAACTTACTGTCTAATTGGTCGGTTTCTTCTGTAGCGCAAATTTCCGCCAAAATAATATGCACTTTTCCATCGTTTTCCATCATTTCGCCCAAATCTTTGGCGATCTCAGCACCTGATAGGCACAAAATGCTCTAAAAATACGTAAAAGAATTTATATAAAAGACGAGAATATGTTGGAAAATGTACCTCTAGATCGGCAATCGGCAGACTTTTCAGAAATTGGGAGCAATAAAATTTGAAGTTTTTAAATAGGGGATTTTTGGTTCTGTTTAGGCGTGCCAGCTTTGGACCGGGGATTCCTGTTTGCATTAGGACTTCGTAAGGTTCCTGAAAGAGATTAATGTAAACATTGATTTCCCTAAAAAATTATATTAAAGTATAAATAATATAGAGCCTATAAAAGGCAACGAAATTCAACTAAATCCACAAATATTTGATTAACAAAAAGGTAAGGAAACCTGTAGAGCTCAATTTTTTAATCAAATTTTAGTTCACTATCAAAAAGTTCAAAAATTTGGGATACAAGAGAAACTAATTGTGAGTCGTTGTTTTTAAATCCTTTCTGGAAGTTCCAATCAATTTTCTTCGTTCGAGTTTTTAAGAGACATTTTAGATCGTTTTCCAGGCAACTGAAATCAGTTTTTTATACTCCAAAGGCATTGTAATATCGATGACTTCCATTATTATAAATTGAAATAATAATTGTTAATGGCTTTCAGACAACTGAACTGCTCTAGACAATAACGATCATTTTCTGATCATCTGGAATATTTTTTGAGAGCTTAAAACCAAAAGTAATTTAAATATATACCAAATTAAAATGTGTTTTGTATGTTTGTTTCCTTCTAAGTGTATTTTTTACTGTATTTTTGTATGTTCTGTATTCTCTTATTTTTACTTAAGGTTTGTCTACAAATTATAAATTTTTTGACTATAAAGTACTAAGTCTAGTTCGTGCTGTCAGCTGTTAAACAAAAAAACTTCATCTTTGAAGACGATTCTTGAAAAGACAAAATAATATAGTGATTTGAGAATGCAAATATTTGTAAATTATATTATTTTGTTCAAAAAAGCACTAACTGAAGTACTTGTATTCACGAGAAGTTTAATATTGCTTAAAAAGCTTGAGAATGTTGATAGAGAAATAAAATATTTTGATGACACGGTGCCAGTGGGATGAATATCAAAACATGTAGAAACAACTATTGTTGCTGATCTACAACATTTTTTTCAGTTTATACGCTTGATTCAATAAATATATTGAATATATCTAGAATACTAGATAAGATAAAAGTGAATGTATGCGACTTGCTAAACTAAGTAAAGTAAGCTAAGTAAATTCCTTGCTCTACAAAAAGTCCTTTAACGTTTTTCAAAAGTTATCCATAATTCTAATGATAGTAAACATTTAACTTAAATAACAACAAATTGTTTACCTCTGGAACGATTTTGTTCATCTGTAACGAATCTACGGCCCACTCGTACCTCACGATCCAAATACCAGCCGCTATAGCTTGTAATATCTTGGCCGTATGCGACACCACTTGTCCCTTATCGTTCACCAAAACCACCAAATGGGTGACCTGAATAACCGATAAAAAATAAATCGATTCATTAAATTATTGTTTATCCAGACCTCCTTAGTGAAAACTCTGGATGTAGAAACTAGTTTCTTGCACTCCAACTTAGTGAATACGCTTAAATCTTTGTTGATGATCCTTGACCACGTTATGCAAGGTTTGTTGGAGGTGCCTTGGGAGGAAACAACGAAATTGAGGATACTCTTCTGTTTCGGGGTGGAGGTCATTAGAGTGCCTGATTTATTACGTAACGAGGATCTAACGCAGAAAATTTTGTATTTTTTTTAAATTATTATATCGGGAATAGTAGTACCTTTGAGTGGTGACCAAAGGAGTATAACGATTCGGAGTCAATTTTGCAGAACACTTTATTGGGGAAAAATTGTGTTGGGAAGTTTCTTCTTTTTGCTCAAATGATTTGGTTAAAATCGCCGTGGGTTCTTCCGACTTCTGAAGTATTTGCTTTGGCGTCACATTAAGCTTTGTTAATCTAAAAAAGTAAAACTTCAGGATTAAGGACAACAAACAGAAACCTCCAGTTTTTAATTGGCCGACGTTTCGACGTTGTTTATTTTTTGTCTTTATCAAGGCTAAAAGAGAATATTTTTTTTACTTTGTTGGTTTCATTAACAATAAATTATTTTACAAATATGGAGTTAGTAAAGACAACGAAAAATTTTAAAAAAAATTCTGTATGTATATTATTTATAAAAAAAAGAGAACAAATGCATAATAGCTAAATAGATGGGAGGCTCAGGATGTATTTCAATCATATTTTAGTTTAATTTAATTAAAATAAATAAAGAAAATGCATAATTATATATAACCATATAAAAAAAACAGATACAAAACAATACAATGTTTAATACTCAAGAACCTATGAGCATACTGAAAAACATACACACTAAAAAATAAATAATGATAAAATCAGCATAAATAGCCACACATGACCACAATTATTTACATTTAGAATTTTAATAATTAAGTCAACTAATATAAATAAAAAATTGAAGTTTTAACGTAAAACTTATCAATACCAGACTCCATTACACATATACAGATAATATAGACTAGGAATTAATAACACAAGACAAAATACATCAATAAAACACGTAGATGACGACTAAGGTACCATAATATTAAACAACATAATAATAATCAATTTTTTATTCAATCTTTACTGTCTCTGTAAACTAACGCCATATCTGTAAAATAATTTATTGACAATAAAACCAACAAGGTAAAAAAAATTCTCTTTTAGCCTTGATAAAGACGAAAAATTAACAACGTCGAAACGTCGGCTAATTAGAAACTGGAGGAATTTGTTGTCCTTAATCCCGCTATTCATATTTTAATCATATAATTGAAAGACACTATAATCTGTCATCATGCAGGAAAACTTCAGTTTAGTAGTAGAGATTCTTTTTTTTATATAATATTCTTTATTTAGTCCTTCGCTAAGACATTCTCATACGTACTATCTATACCAATACATAAACTGTAGGTCATATTACACTATATCTAATAAATAATAACTCGAGGTTACTTGCGTTTTTAACTTTTAATTGAAAAAAGTTAAGTACCGGTAAGTACTACAGTTATAAACTGTTATGTGGTGTTATATATCACCCACCGCAAAAAAAGACGCAGATTTCATTACATTTTTTAATGAATACCTGGATCGGATTAGCGAATTTAATGGGACAATTATTATCACAGGTGACTTTAACTTTGATTTGCTTAAGTACTCCTATTATGCAAATAAAATAAAAAACGACATATATTCCTACGGTTTTACACAAATTGTTAAAACACCCACCAGGATCACAAATAGAAGCCAGATGCTAATTGACTACATCATCACAAATGACAAACATCTCCAGCATAAGGTACACTTAACTCCAAAAATTAGTGACCACTCGATTTTGACTGTAACGGATGTTGATGTAGCCACATACAAGAGAACCATGCGTAATTATAATAGTGCTATTTTACAACAAGATTTATTACAAACAACTTGGAACAACAATATTTCCAACGTAAATTTACTAGCAGAGTCTTTTGTCACGAATATTTGTACAATTCTAAATAAAATGTGTCCCCTGGTAAAAAATGTCATTAAACAAAAATATGTAAATAAGAAGTGGATTACGCACGATATTAGAGTTATGATGTGAAAAAGAGACGTTTTATATAAAAGGGCTGTTTTTAGTAAAACCGAAGCTACTTGGAATGCATATAAAAGGAAACGAAATGACATAGTCAATAAAATCCGACAAGAGAAGGAAAAATATTTTGCAGAGGCCATTGACCAAAATAGAAATAACCCAAAGGAGCTATGGAAACATCTTAAAATTCTCCTACCAGGAAAAATTCAATTATTACCCAGCGAAATTATTTTTGATACAGAAGTAGTAACCAGTGAAAAAAATATAGCACAAAAATTTAACCATTATTTTGTTGACAGTGTTGACCTAATTGTTCAAAATATACCGCAGCCCAACATAACTCAGATAAACCCCGAGATTCCAACAGCTAATAATTTCTTTACAGATTTTAAAAGAATATCTATGGCCAAGATGAAGGAAATTCTTAAAAATCTAAAAAACGTCGGGGGTGGTGAAAGTGGAATAACTAAACACGTTCTATCTGATGCATTTTATGTTATTGGTGACCGACTTTTGGACATTGTCAATACATCACTGAGTAGTGGTGTTTTCCCGGAGTCATGAAAAGTGTCAACTGTCATTCCAGTTCCCAAAGTATAAAACATAAAAAAACATAGTGAATTTCGACCTATTAATACAGTTCCGATCTACGAAAAGCTACTAGAAGTGTCCGTTAAAGACCAATTAGTGCAGTTTTGTGACAAAAACCAAATAATAGTGCCCAACCAATCAGGTTTTCGTAAAAATCACTCTTGCGAGTCTGCAGTTGTGAATATTTGTGATGAATTTCTTAAAGCTATAGATTCTGACAACTACGTTTTGGCTGTGTCTCTGGACTTTAAAAGAGCCTTCGAGACCATAAATAGGGATATTTTGTTAAAACAATTAAAAAGCATAGGTGTAAAACACAATGCTCTAAAATGGTTTAAATCTTATTTGTCCAACAGAGTTCAAAAAGTTAAATATAATAATTTTTTATCTGAATATCTAACAGTTAATTACGGCGTACCGCAGGGAACAGTGTTGGGCCCATTACTGTTTTTGTTGTACATAAATGACATAGTAAGACTATTTTATTTGCAGACGATACCATGTTATATATTATTGGTAAAAACTTAAAACAAATTATAGAGGACATAAATAGATGAACTTAAAAATCTATTTTGCTGGCTTTGGTAAAAACAAATTAAGTTTAAATACAACTAAATCTAAATTCTGCATATTTGCAAAAAAATCAAAAACAAGTTCACTAGATGTCATCGGACCTATTATTCTGGAAAATCGTTTGACTGGTGCTCGGTATTTAGAATTTTTGCGCAACAATTTACCAGTGCTCCTTGAAAATGTGAATCTCAACGTTAGGCAGAACATGTGGTTTCTTCATAATGGTGGTCCACCACATTTTTCACGACCAGTGCGACAACATTTAGATCGTGTGTTTCCCGGACGATGGATAGGCCGTGATGGTCCAGTTGGGTGGCCCCCTCGCTCGCCTGAGCTTAATCCATTAGATTTTTATTTGTGGGGTCATATGAAAACAATGGTGTATGTAAACGAAGTTGATACCGAGCAAGAGCTACGACATCGCATAAACGCTTCCAGTGACGCAATTCGCCTACACCCTGGTTTGGCCCGTGCATGTACGTCTTCATGGATTCGACGAGCTCAAGTCTGTATCGAAAATAATGGAAACAACTTCGAACAGTTGCTTTAAATTAGTTTAAATTAAACATGTTAAAAAGTACACGTTTTTTTTTTAAAAAAATATGGATATCTCCAAAACTAAAAATATTTTACTAAATTTTTTTTTCATTATTACTCATCAGCTGTCATTTCCCAAGTTTACGCGCATAGGTTGAAAATCACCCTGTATAGTCATATACGGCATAGCTATCCCATTCTATAAAAATTCTCTTAAAGTTAATAAGTCATTCAAAGATTTCCGGCGAGAACTCCAATACAGTATTATACAGCCGTAAGCCAATCGAATTTCTAATTAATTTTATTTTAGTATTTACCGTAGCAGGTAAACTAATTTGGTTTTAAATTTGATTCATAAAACCATTTAGTATTTAAATTATATTTTACATTAATTCCAATAACAACGATCTTGGGGTTTAATATTTGTGGATTCTGTACCGAATAGTTTTCAGATATATAGAATTTCAGACGAATGAATATTGCTTTCAAAACATCAATACGTTTCAATAAACCCAATCTTTTTTGAACTTATTTTACACAATCATCACAATACCAAAACATACATATTTTGACCGAGATTGTTTAATTTTGAAATATTGAGAATTAAAACGGGATTCACCGGATTTCCTGACTTTAAACTATCTCGACGAATACTTTATAGGTTTAATTTTTTTTTATTATAGTGTCCTCTAATTAAGTTCCCTTATTTATGCTAAAAAATGAAATCAAATACCCGTGATGTTGACTATCTATATGTCCCTTGTTAACCGGTTGATTTTCAATATTGGCCGAGTCGTCATCAGTGAATCCAGGAGGCGGAGGGAGGCATAGGTCGAAGTTTTCTTCGCTGCTACCAAACTGATCGTTCAAATGGTTCAAAATTTCCGTTAAAGATCTGAAACTTTATTTAAAAAAAAAACTAAAATTTAAAAATACCTTTAAACGCGTTTTTTATTTAATACCTCTCGTTAGATTTTTGTTTGTCTTTCTGGGGTGTTCCCTCTACTATCCCTTCGTCACCGCTACTATCCATCAGATCTTGTTCGTCGTTGAGCCGAATGTTTTGCAGAATGTTTATTTTTGGTTGATCCTAAAATTTTATTTGGCCATAATTTAAATTTAAAAATATTTAAAATATAATGGAAAAATTTATATAATTTTAGTCTCAATACTTTTCTTTCAGGCAGTTGAACATAAATGTGACTATGAATTGTCTGGAATTGATAAATCAATCATTTTCTTCCAGGGAGTTAAAAAAGGAATACTGCCCTATATGATTTAATGCTTGGAAAAACTGTTCTTATGTTCTTTAGATAACAGGAAAATTTAACATATTTTGAGTCTCAATTGCCTGGAATTTAAAAAATCAATGTTTTTCTTACAGGAAGTTAAACATTAATTTAAGTCTGAACTTCTGAAATTGACAAATCAATAATTTTCTTCCAGACAGTTGAAAAGGAATACTGCCCTATATGCTAGCAGGAAAATTAAACGTAATTTAAGTCTCAACTATCTGGAATTCATAAATCAATATTTTTCTTTCAATAAGTTGAACATAAATTTAACTCAACTGTGTGGAATTGATAAATCATTATTTTTCTTCCAGGCAGTTGAAATCAGAGAAAAACTCTTTATTTTTTTTTTGCCATAGATATGAAGCTATTTTTTCTTAAATGAATGGACGCAATCGTTTGTCGTATAAAAATATATATTTAAACGCATCGTTGTCCAGCAACAGTATTTATGTTCTTGTTAAGATATCATAACTTTGTACTTGTTTATATTTTTTGCCTACACTTATATGCTTTTGTTCGTATTTGATTCGAAATTTGTGTAATGACTTATTGGTATGTAATTTTTATTCTTTTAATCTCTCAATTGTTGATCTTTTTTTTTTAACTTCTGCATACACTGTTTTTCTTTTTCATACAATTTTGTGACTTGTGCAAGACTAGCATGTAAGGTTACTAGCATCAATAAACTACTACTACTACTACTACTACTATAATAATATAAGTACAGTTGCACTCAAACGGCTGATACCTCTAAGAATGTGTTTTATCTTTGGCCTGAATACATCTACCATTAAAACTTAAATTACTATACTCTGAATTTAAATACTTATAACCTTTTTAATAGCTTCAGATTGTTTTTCTTTCAAATCAATCCTGGTTACGTCGTCACTTCTGTGGCTTAAATTCTGAGTTTCAATCGGAGTTTTGAAAAAGTCCACGTCGTTTTTCAGGTCTTCCAAAAGTTCCGCCATCTCGTTGTTTATGGGGTCCCCAACGTTGTCTTGAGGGAATGAATGCAAGAAGTCCTGACTTGAAGGGTTGTTCGTGCTGTCAACTGATCCTCTGCTTAAAATTCTTAAGGGTTCCAGATGCACTCTGTTAGAAAGTTTATTACTATATAGAAGTACATAAATTAAGATGAATGTTACTTTGGTTTCCTAAT
Source organism: Anthonomus grandis grandis (assembly GCF_022605725.1). Lineage (NCBI taxonomy): Eukaryota > Metazoa > Arthropoda > Insecta > Coleoptera > Curculionidae > Anthonomus > Anthonomus grandis. The sequence goes on from NC_065558.1 coordinate 5,241,705, forward strand.
AGGACGCTCCTCCACTGGTGTATCTTCAACCACATCCAACTGCGTACTGAAATTTTTAGAATTCTTTTCAAATGCCATAATTTCCGCGTCGAACTTATCGAAATTCGCATGAAAAGCGGTGGAAGAGGTGAAAACGTGGTCGTCCAAATCAGTCTGGGCCGATGGTTTCTTTTGGGACTTTTTCCTGTTGACAGGTGGAGTTTCAAACAATTTTTTAGGTGGTGAAGGGTCGTATCTGTCCATGGCTTCCAGTAAATATTTCTGCAAAAAAAAGTATAAACAAACATAAGTAGGGTGAAAAGGGGAATTTATTACATCATAATCCATATCCTCGCTTTCTTGCAGTGAATTGCCGGTGTTCGGCTTCTCGCTATCAATGAAATCCACGGTCAAGTCATCTTTTATGAACTTTTTCTTACTGGGGTTGCCGTCTTCGTCCGAATCAGAATCTGAGGCGGGTTTCCTGATACGTTTGAATTTTTTGCTGAAAATTGCAATTTATTGTCACATAATAATTTTTTTAATTCAAATTCAAAAAAATGCTGCCACTCTGTTCATTCACTCTTAAAACTTTATATATAGTTTTAATAATATTGTATCCAAGAGAACTGTGATCAAGTCAATGTCAATAAGCATCACATAGCAGTGCTAACAATTCTAATAATGATTGCGATAATAATAATAATTTTTTAGATGGAGGTCACCCGAAAGTGGTATCAGTATAGTTTTATTGAATATTCAGTCTATTAGAAATACGGTAGATGTCTGTCGATTTTCTAGATATTCTAATTTTCTCAGCGCATGATGACCCTTCTTAGTTTAACTGATTATTCCATTGTATCCAAATCTTAAAGTTTGGCTTTCCTCCTAAAGAGAAATTTTATGAATTCTCAATGGTCTATTGCTCCTTTTGAAAATGCTGGTCTTTTTATGAATAATTTGAAAACTTTTTTTTTTCAAATAACTTTACTAATGACCCGTAACAGTTTACTATATAAACTGAGGGCTCTAGAAGCCTAGGGCCTATAACTTATTAAATTTTACAAAAACAATTATATTTAAATTCCAATAAAAACACAATAATATAATTACAATGAGGAAGTGCAAAGTAACAAAATCAAACCTAACCTAATAAAAAAGAAACAATAAAATTTAACTATAGGGAAAAGTTACAGGTCAATAAAGGCAGTACTAAGATACCTACTAAAATAAAATAAGATTGAGTATAATAATAAGGACTAGAACAGCGGATTAAAAAATTAATTTAATTCCACACTAAGTAGTTTCTCTTCAAAATTATATTAAAAATATCTATATCACAGAGTTAGATCACTTTATTGCACTTAGTTAGCATGATTTTACGGCGTGATAGACTAGCCAAAATCAATTAAATCATTTAGTGTTTATACGTCTAAGAACTACCTTGGGGACATTAAAATCTATTCTATTAATTAAATTCAGATTACTATATTTTTTGTTGTTCACTATATTATATGAAGGGTACAGATTAAAAAGGGGGAATGTCAAAAATCGTTGATTATCAGGAAATGAATTTTTAATTTTAAAACCCAATAACTTATTATTTTATTAATTTGTATTGAATGTATTAATGGATTTAGTTTGTTATGTCTATTTGGGATTGGAATTAAGAAAATATTAATGAAATTTCATTAAAAAAAATTTTTAGAGCAAAACAGAAGAAGAAAGTACAGATTGTAACGAACAAAAAGGGGGAATGTCACATATTTTCACTGTAGTTTTGTGGTATCATCAGTTTATTATACACAAGCAATTCTAAAGCAAAACAGCAAAGGTTAATTCGAATTTCTCATTTAATTGGGAAAGATACAGAAAAAATTCAAACACTTTTTTTGCGCTTCTTACACACGAAGCTTTTGGAAAGGAAGCCTTGTCTTTGACATTTCTGGTAAGTTTTAATATAGAGAAATATTTTCTAGCGGCTGGATTGCGACATAATTTCATTAAGCACTGCAGGTCATTGTACTTGGCTAGTGTTATAGGCAGTGGTCCTGCAAATAGATAAAACAACTTAACATTGGAAAATAATATTATGTGTATAGTTAGGTACCTTTGTATAATTGGCCTGGTATTTGAACAAATTGTTTGGTAAATTATTGATAAATTTTTTCTTCGGTTCAATCAAAACAGCTGATTCCCACATACCATTCCATGTTGATCGATGGTAGACAAGCCTGGGATGATCTTTAACGACTTTTAGTTCACGTATGGGCTGGATCTTCATTGGACACTTATTTTTGTAAAGTGTAGAAAAATGTGTAATCCAGCATTTAAAAAAATCGAAAGTGATTTCCCTAACATCAAAAGGATTTGGTTTAACTCATGCAGCTCTGAAAACTTCAGCCCATTCATTTGAAAGTTCCACACGCGACTTTTGCTGAACTAGTGCAAAATCCTTGTCGCATTCCATAAATGAATGTCCTCTAATGGGAAAACTGATCTTGATTTCATCAAACCTTTTTTGCACATGCACTAAGTGATGGACGTAACGGATAACTGTGTAATTCTCATTCTGTCCCCCACATGAGTCGCAAAATATATCGAGGACTCGAACACTACTAGGTAGAAAGTTGTGAACAAAATGATGCAACATCGAACATACATCGTCAGAGCCTTTTCGACCGTTTGTTTCAGGATAAGTATAGAAAACACTTTGACTAGTCGACAAAACATGAATATTAAAAGAGAATACAGATAATTGTCTCTTATAATAAACATCATTTGTGCTGATGTTGGGCACTGGCAGATTTTTAGCAAAATTGGCGCTACCAATCATTTTTAAAGATTTCTGGAGAATTTCAAGCTTTTTTTTTGGTTATACCATGTAACCAAGGAAAGAAAAGCCTTAAAACAAACTGGTACTTCTGTTGTCTCACCATCTAAAGAGATTCGGACAAGATAAGCAAATGCGTTACGTGGACGTCGCTTTTGTTAGGACAGACACTAATAAGTCCACACAAATAGATGTTTCGCTCATCCACGGATTTTAATAAATTAAGCTCACTTATTATCTTTTGTCTTGCACTAAGTGGAACTTTATCAAAACACTTGAGACGTTTACATTGGCAGTCGCTTCCTGTCACGTGGCTTTGTAGGTTAAGTTTTTTAGAAACATCGGTTAGTCTTCCGTAATTTTTTCTCTTTTTTCCCTGAACTGGCATAATAACAAAGTCTTCACTGTCACTGACACTTGGATTCATTTTATACTGTTTATTAGCACTACAATATTAAAATACGACTTGTCACTTATATTTTCACAAGTTCAAGCGAACAATAAATAAACACCAGAACCGGTAAACACAATCAGAAAATAAAAGTAACTGCAGTCAAGAGAGCCTTCTGACAGTTCCTAAATAACGTGCATTTGTGACGTTCCCCCTTCTTAGCATGTGGCGCGCGGACTCTCCTCCTTTTTAGCCAGTACAGCTTAATTTAAATTGTCAATATCTGGCGACTCTTCCCTTTTTTCGACTGTATAATGTTACTAGGTGATACTTCTGTCTATTAAAAGTTGAGCGGACTGAACAGCTCAAAATGAGCAAAAAGTGACATTCCCCCTTTTCAGTCTGTACCCTTTATATATAAAAATAACCGACTGAGCATCTCTCCTTTGACTTAAAGATACTATGTTGAAATTAGTCAACAACATACTTCTGTAAGACACCATAATATGCTTTTTTAATAACAATATCCTGGTGCTTATTAAATTTTACGTTTGGTTGCGAATAAACCCCCAAGTCTTGGCATTCAGTCTTTCTACTAATTACAATATTATTTAATTTATAGTCATCGATTATGTTTTCGGCTAAAACTGATTACATGACTTGCTGATATTAAGACACATTTTATTGTCCACAAACCATTTGTTGATATTATGTAAATCATTAGAATCATTAAGAGAACTAATTTATTTCAATATTTTAAAATCATTAACAAAAACTAGGATTTGGAAAAATTAAACACACTTTAAAAAGCTTCTTAGTTTTACAGTAATAGTATTAATTTTCTGAGGTTAATATCAAGTTACTTTAAGAAACATAACTAGTTTGCTAAGTTTTTTACACATTTTCTTACAATATTTGTTATACTGAATTATATTCTTGTATACTATATTGGAACAGTCTTTAATTTGTACTAGTTTTGACTTCAGGCTTATTGTGAGTAGTTAATTAATTATTTCCAACAGATTTATTACCCAATTACAGAAAAAAACTAGATGTAAAAAAGAAAACAGAGAAAATAAAAGTATGCTGAAGTAAAAAAAAATGCGTATATAATAATAAAATGAAATATATAAAAATAAATAAACCTATCTAATTTATACATTTTATAATGGATTTTAAATTATTGCACCATTCATGTAACTTATTATTATTATAATTCTGACACAGTACATTAATAGAGGATTTAAACAAATTATTAATTCTAGGGGCATTTAGATAAAATACCCTAAAATTTTTCTATAAATTTTATTTGTTCACTTTCCCTGATTTGCTTTATATATTTAGTATTTTAGTTTTTTTTTATACAAAGTTTCACTAGTAGTCTAAAAATGTTTAGTTGATTTATTTTGCAGTCTTTGTATTTTGTGTAATACATATTTTATTGCATTTCCGCAATAAACTATCAGGTATCTACAATGGGGTTCAGCAAAACTATTATATAATAAATACATTTCTTATCTTGCTATTTAGTAAACAAGAGCATCTTTTCATTGTTAGAAGTATGGCGGAAATTTTGTCACTTATTTTTTGTATATGCTTGTTCCATGTTAGCTTAATATTTATAGTCTGTAATTTCTTTAATTTTAACCTTATGTAAGTATAAATTTATATCAGATTTTTTTGTTTAAACTTATTGTGCTTTAAATGTTAGACAGATAATGTCAGTATGATTGTTGATAAATATCAAACAAGTTTTTTGGTATAACAATTGATTGTGACCTTAGGTATCTAGAAAATACTAAAAGGGTGTTCTAAAAACTTGGATTTTTCCATAGAACAAATGAATCTAGTAAGATTTTATACTATAAGATTTTAGCACTGTGTTCTTTAAACATTTTGCAAACAGTTACAGAAGACAGTACTATGGTTTAAAAAAAAAAGCGTAAAATTATTAAATGTATCTATTCTACATGCTGAACAAGTTAGATATTCTTTTGTGGACTTGTTCTCTTCTGGACTTTTTTAGTAATGGTCTGACCTGGTAATAATTCGTGGTTCATTTGTATATATATTTTTTTTTATAGACCCTAACTACTGACTATATTGGCTAATTTGATTAATGTTATTAATGTTCGCTTTTGGAATATATCTTAGGTTTAGAACGGCTTTGTCAACGATCTTGTGAATGATAATAAAACTACTTTTGAATTTAAATCTGTACCTGCTATTTTCAGACTCTTGATACGACAATTTTCGGCTGACACTTTTTTGGGTTTTGGCTGTCGATTCTAGACTGAAAACCAACACCGAATTTGGAGAAATTACGTTCGATGTTCCACGGGATCTCGAAATTTTCGTGCCAACTTCGGGGATATTTTTACTTCTGCAGCTGCTTGAAGTTAAAACTTTGTTCGGTTTTAACTTTTGAAATTTTCTTCCTAGGGAATAAACTATCATAAAAAATACATTTTTCCAACCAACTTTACCTTGCACAGATACTGCTGGTGACTTAACACTGTCCTGGTCCACTTGAACATGTTGGTCAATAAAACAAACTTTATCGGTCTGTGCATATGAACTACAAATCATTTGAGTTGTTTGCACCACTTTTTCCGAAACATTCCGCACAGTTTGCACCTCAACAGAATTTTTATTGCAACCAACAGTTTGAGTAGAGACACTTAAAACCTTTTTGTTACTAACTTCCAAAATTTTGTCCACATAAGTGAGCAAGTTACTAAAACAGTCGGCCAGCTCAGTGTCATTTACTGTTGATATGCAGGATTTTATATTTTTATTTAATTGGTTTGCTATTGCATCTATAGTGGTTAACTCAGGTGGTACTGAGGATATATGGTAGAGTTCTATGTGATGCGGTATACTGTGAGAGGTCACTTGGGTTGGTACAGAGAAAATGTCTTCTTTTTCCCTATTGGTTTTTTTGGATGGAATGACAGTTTCTTCTTCTGTAGTTAGATCCTTAAAGACAATTGACTGGCTGTTAAATGCAGGTTTATTATTGGGAATAAAGGTTTCCTAATAAAGTCAAATTATTGGAATAATAAATATATAAAAAGGTCAAGGAGCTGATTAGAACTAAAAATATATCTCTATCTTACCACAATTTTTCCTATTGGTTCTTTAAGTGCCTTTTCTGCACTCCTTGCTAAAATGAGACACAACAATTACTTATAATAAAAAAAGTGCTCCAATGGTCCTTACTTTTTCTCAAACTGGGCCATGCTTTTCTAACTTTTTCCCTTGGTGAGGTTCTTTTAGGAGAAGTTTTCTCTTTAGTTTTTTGACAAAAAATATTTAAGCTTTTAGGTGCTTTGTTCGCATCTGTCTTTATATCGGCAGCTCTTTTCCAACCAAAACTTGTACTGGAACTATTTAATATTTTATTTTCTGCAGTGGTAGATTTGAGTTTTGATTTTTTAACAGGTTTAACTTTCGGCTTTATGAGCTGAGCCGCTTGTTCCAAATTGGCCAAACATTCCTCCTCTAGCATATTTTGAAGCACCTTTATTTCAACCTAAAGATAAAATAATAGCCATATTATTGGATCGTTATTGGAAAAGCACACAGAACTCTTAATTTGTTACTCAACATTTAAAAAAACAAGATTTAAAACCTAAATATCATTATCAAATTCACTAATAAGCTCTTGGATTATGCCTTTATTATATGGGCACCACAAGCTGAATTCAATATTGATCAGATTGAAAAGGTTTAAAAACATTCTTTAAGTCAGAAAATGTGGTATATGATTTCCTATAATGCTATGTCAAAGGAGGATAAATAAATATTTAGAAGATAACTAAATAAAATCTTACTGTACCTGTTTAACCACCTTTTCAGAACTGTCTTCTTCAATATTATAATTTTCAGGTTTATTTAAGCCTTCTGTGAGACTTTGGTACCTTTTTACTAAGGGATCAGGTAAGTTCTCCACATCCGTCCAAGATTGAGATCTTTGCCTTGATTTTTTACGTTTCCTCTCAGCTATTGCAATTCAATGACATTTTTTTCTTCAATTAAAAAAAAAAACACTTTTCTTACCTTGTGAAATGCTTGACATCTGAAAGTCTTCATCGCTACTGTCATCTGGCAGAAAACTTTGAGTTAAAACCTCTTTGAACTTATCCTCATTCTGATTTAACCAATCTATAATTTTATTCCTATTTTCATTATTTTCAAATTTTATTATGTTCTTGACTTTACTGCAACTAGGCTGAGGTGCATTTTTAGCGAGTTCAACTGGCACTTGCTTGGGAACATCTTGGGGAGCAGTATCAATAACTTTTTGTATGTTAGTTTTATTCAAAACCAATTCTTCCACTGAAAAGTAAATGTGCTAAATGACTCATTATAAAATGTTCAAAGACTCTAGTACCTTCTATAGCATACTTTTCCTTAATAAGCTGAGCGGCCTTATTAACAAATTTGCTAAGTTGTTCCCCAAATTCATCTTTAAAAATGGGAGATCGTTTGTTAAACTTTCGCTTGCATAAGGGACAAGTGTATGCCTTGTTTGATTTTATTTCAGAGATGCAAGTGTTGCAAAATTTGTGTCGGCACTCAAGCTCTGTCCACTTATTTATATAGTCCAAACTGTGCAAGTAAAAAGTGAATTTGTCCTGGGGATTTTTTTGAAATTATTTACTTACCATATAGGGCACTTTACTTTGGCACCTAAGGAGTTAATAATTTCTGCTAGTTTTTTAAGTTGTTGTGTATTCATTTTTATGATTTCTAGGGTAATTATTATTAGGATTTAAATAATGCAAGACCTTGTTATTGTCCATGAAACATAAAACAGTTTTTCTTATTAACAAATTGTTTATCAACCTACAGAGTAACATAACCTTGCTTATTTTTTGGCGCCATCAAATTCTGCAACTGTCATTAGTGTCCACCTAACAGCGTTGCCAATCATTTAACTATGACTACGAAATATCTCATAGTGTTAATACACTTAATACATTTAATTGCAGTTAATTTCATAATTACTTAAAATAACTGTTGTAAGATACCCAATAATAAGTTCAAAATTTAACAAAATAAATGACACGTAATGCATTAATTAAAATAAACAGATGTGGCAACATGTGGTATAGACATGTTGAAAACGTCATTGGGACTTCAAAGTTTGTAGGTTATGTGATATGTGATGTTATCTCTCAGTTTTTTATAAACAACTTTAATTCACCAAAAAAATTAACAAATATTTTTATAATAAGCCTTTAAAAATGGTATTTTACTTCGAGAGTAACATAGTCAAACCTCCCGCGCTCCTGTACATGGGTATAGATAAGCACGAAAGTAAGTAATTGACTTCAAATATAGACATAAAGTGTCCCTCTCAAAATCTATGTTTATATCATTTTTTCCTTTTAAATAGCCGTTTATTACAATAAGTTATTTTTAATTCAGTTAATTTTAGAAAACACAACGTTAAACTAGCTTTAAATTTTTTTTTTCATAGATGAAGAACTGATAAGATGGGGCTGGCCAGAGGACGTCTGGTTTCATGTTGACCAAGTCTCTTCCGCCCACGTATACCTTAGACTAAAACCAGTAAGTTAACGAAAATAAGCCTCTTTTCAATAGTTAAAATCGCAAAAAGAAACTTTTTAGGGTCAAACAATAGATGACATTCCTTCGGCGGTTATAGAAGATGCCGCCCAACTGGTAAAAGCAAACAGCATAATGGGCAACAAAATGAACGACGTAGGGGTGGTTTATACGATGTGGGCCAATCTGAAAAAAACCGCGGGCATGGAGGTGGGTCAGGTGGGGTTCCATAAAGAAAGTGAAGTGCGGAAAATTAAGGTCGCCAAGAGGATAAATGATATTGTTAATCGGTTGAATAAGACTAAAAGGGAAGAACATCCAGGTGAAATAATTTATTTCATATAATGTTTAATTCATCTTCAGGGCTCTATAATAGATAGCAAGTGTTTTAAATCCATTTTGTCACTCTATTTATTTATTGTAGAGCCCTGAAGATATATAGAGAGACACCTGGTAAACTTCTATTGCTCTTTTAAGTTAATTTGATTTAATTATAGATTTTAGAGCAGAAAGAGAAAAAAGGGATAGACTAGAAAGAGAGGACAAAAAAAAAGTTATTAGGGAACAAAAAAAGAAAGAAGAGGATGAAGAGAAAAAACGAAAAGAAGATGCTGAATTACGAAGCTACAATTCCCTTATGAGCACTGACAATATGAATAAATATGATGATGGAAATGACTCTGATGATTTCATGTAACTCTCAAGGAAAATAAAAAGATTAACTCTGAGTTTTGGTATTTGTATTATTCACAAAAGTTCTATATTAACAGCCTTCAAAGAGTCTCTTATCCAAGTAGGATAAGCCTTATCTGGGTAACAATTTAACATAAAAGTTTGTACAAACTCCTTGAATACCCCTTTTAAAATACTCTCCCTTATGGACCTCATTAACCTAAAAGGACAACACACTGTAAGAAAAAATATAATTTGTTTAATTAACTAAATACCTTAACTGAAAAGCAACATTGTGTTCAGTCACCAAATGACAAGCCACAGGTAAATCCGTAACAATTCCATGTAAATAGGCTCTTGTATAGTTTTTACAGGTGTTACAACTACAATCCTTATCAATCGGACTGAAATCTTTCTCATATTGTTTTTTTCTTAGGTTTATTTGACCATCCATCAATAAAGCACAACCAAATCTCTACAATATAATAAACTGGTTTAAGAATAATGAAATTGTGGTGAAATATAGTGACTCACAGCAGTTCTTGTAGGAAAAACACAGTCAAACATATCAACTCCTAACGCACAACATACAACAAGATCTGTTGCAAACCCAACCCCCATTAAGTAAATCGGTTTATTTTTTGGAAGTAAATCTGTGCAGAGATGCACTATTTTCCAAAAGTCATCTTTACTCTCTCCTCCACTAAAAAATTGAGTAAAGTACATATGTTTGTTCAAACTTTGATACAAGGTCAACATTAAAATCACTTTGAAATGTCACAACATACCTTACCTTAGTCCTCCAATAGCAAACCCATTGACATCCCTTTTAACATGGTCTGCTGCACTTATCTTCCGCAAATCTTCATACAAAGTACCTTGCACTATAGGAAAAATGTTTTGAGTGTCAGGATTTTTATGAGCTTTTAAACATCTATCCAACCACCTGGTGGTTCTATGCACAGACTCTTCAATCCTCTCTTTATCAGGATTAGTAGTTTTTACTACATCATCTAACTGCATAACGATATCTGCCCCAATGGCATTCTGGATTTCTATTGAGTGCTCCGGGGTGAGCATCACCTCGTCTTTGTGCTCATTTAACGATTGAAACTTGACTCCCTCCTCGGTGATTTCAGCTAGTTTTAGAAGGGAAACCATTTGAAACCCACCGGAATCTGTAAGCAAGTTTCCATTCCAGTTCATGAATTTATGTAGGCCACCTGCTTTTTTAAGGATCTCTATGCCCTTAAGAAGGAATGTGTTGTTAACAGAATTATTAGGATTGAGTTCAAACTTACCGGCCTTGTTCCCAAATGGTAAGTATTTGAAAGCATTATTTGCAATCCCATTGATTTTAGTTGTTCCGGGAGCATGCCCTTTAGTGTTCCCTAGGAATTTTAAAGATATGGGCTAAGTTTAAGTTCTTACTTTGCCTTTATTTAATTTAGACAAAATAAAACAAGTTAAAGAAACTACACATTTTTCAGACTAGGAATTTCTTTTAAAAGCATCCTTTATTTGTTCTACAGAAGGTTTTATGAAGTTTACATTCTTCTAACATGTTATTTATAGGTGAACAATCAGTCTTATTTGTAGAGAACTGCCTATTGTTGTTTATTCTTAGATGTATTTTTGGAACATGAAATTTAATATTATTTATAATAAAGCAGTCTTTATATTTAATGTGATTTACAACATATTAGATAAACAAAGCTGAATGCAAATTTAACCTATTATAGAGTCAATTAATTTTGAAATAAGTTCATATACCTAGCATTAAAGAAAATCATGTATGGATATATACCAAACTTTCTAACATAAATGAACATTAAAAATAATTTTTGAACCTTTTGATTGGATCTGTGGTGCCTATATAAATAAATAAATAACGCCTTTATTCAAGTATTTCTTTGCACATACAATGCAAAAACATATGAAAATGTACACTCACATCATATGCCCAAGAATAGCGCAACTGGCGAAGTTTAGCCTCCTGGCCATTCTTCCACTCAACCAATTCTCCGGATATTAAGTTCACCATCTTTAAATGTTAACAGAGAAAGTCCAATTGAATGTTTTTAAGAGATAACACTGAGGATAAAACAGTTTTAACGAACCATAACAATGCAGTACATATATTCATACAATATATCTGTCACCAAAAAAGTTCTAAAAATCTACTGCACATCTAATAAATACCTCTTGTACTTAGACCTTAAATAACCACTATTGCATACCTTAAATTGAAGAGGTAAATTATTATATAAGTTAACACAATTATAAGTGAAGCTCTTTTTAACAAAAGAAGTTCTATGTTGTGGCATTGCTAAATAATTTTTATCTCGCAAAAAGGGATTATGCACAGCCTCCCTATAAATTAGTTTTTTAAACAAATATACTGGTTGTTGTGTTTTTGAAGGTGGTAGACAATGGTACAGTGAAAACATCTTGTCGAACTTGCATTGTCTTATTTATTTAATGTAACACGACGTTTCGGTTGGTGAGTATCTCCAACCGTTATCAAGTGTAAACTGACAGCAAACTACTATTCTATAGGCTTATAAGCTATAATATAGAATAGTAGTTTGCTGGCAGTTTACACTTGATAACGGTTGGAGATACTCACCAACCGAAACGTCGTGTTACATTAAATAAATAAGACAATGCAAGTTCGACAAGATGTTTTCATACTGGTTGTTGACACATATTTAGTTTTCTAGAAAATAGAGTCAAGTTAAAATTATACCAGTTATCACACTTAGGGTTGGCCTTTTATATTTTATTTTTATTAAAAGCTCTTTTATATTTTCTTAAACATGATCAAATTTTCTTAATTTATAAACAAATCTACAGCATGTATTCTGAACGCATTGTATCCGTTTTTTATCTGTTTTTTCAGAACAAAACAGTAACATTGTAGTTTTTGCAGGATTAATTGTCAGATTATGTTCCGTTGAGTATCGCAAAATATTAGATAAATCTGAATTTAAAATCTCAGCAGCATTATCAGGACAGTCTGGATTAAACTGAAATAATAATTGTGTATCATCCGCATATGCTTGCATGTGCGTTAATACAATAGAAAACATATCTGCAGTATAAATAACATACAACAAAGGGCCAAGTATGGAGCCTTGTGGCACTCCCGAAATAATGTTTCTACTCTGCGATGTCTCACCACCTATCCTAACTACCTGCCTTCGACCTATTAAATATGACAGTATTTCAACCTTCCCAAAACCATAATATGATAGCTTGGCACACATCAACTCATAATCAATAACATCAAAGGCTTTAGAGTAGTCTATCAAAATCAATATAGCAGCCATTTGCCTATCTTGAATTTTTACAATGTCGTCAGTAATATTTAGAAGTGGAGCTGTTGTACTATGACTAGCTCTAAAGCCCGATTGATGCACAGGAAAAAAGCCATTTGTATTAAAGTAATCAGTGATCTGAACATGAACCACTCTTTCCAGAACTTTTGATATTACAGGAAGCAGACTAACAGGCCTCAAATCTGTAAAATCATGTTTTTTAGGTAGTGGGGTACCAAAAGATTCTTTCCAGCAATTTGGGAAATGACCATGTTCAAGACAACTATTGACAATATGAGTTATATGTAATATTATCACATGCAAACACAGTCTCACCATCTGAAGTGTTATGCCATCAATACCTGCAGCATTTGACCCAATACTTTGCACATACTTAAACACATCAGAGGGATCGACCAATTTGAAAGTAAATTGTATGCCTTCCCTTATTTTATTATTATTATAATATGCTACTTTATTATCACAGTTGTTTGATTTTTTAAAAACGCTGCAGAAATATGTATTTATCTCTTCCACATTTACCAATTCACGAGGAATCTGAATAACTGTATTTGTAGGAACATAAACATTGAGGTCTCTTAAAGTTTGCCAAACTTTTCGTTGAGCCTTTTGGGTCTCCAAATATTGCAAATAAGCCAACTTTTCCTTACGTATAGAATTCTTAGTAAGATTTCGAAGCATTTTATAATGTCCAAAATTTTCTGTAGAGTTGTTTAATTTACATTTGAGCCTTGCCTTGTCCCTTTCCCTCATTAAACCTCTTATTGCAGAAGTCAACCATGGTGCATAAGGCTTAGTCACTCTAATGGACCTTACGAGAGCATGCTTATCAAATAATTACTTTATATTATGAGTCAGATACTCAACTTTACTATCTATATCATGAAGGTAGAACAATTCATCCCTCCATACTTCAGACTGAAGGTCAAGTAAAAATTCAGGTTCATTGAAATGCTTAAAATCCCTTATAGTCAAAAATTTTTCAGTTTTTATAATACATGTTATGTTTATATAGCAAAATGTCAATAGGTGATCACTTACCACCACCGAGAAAAGTCATAGCTATCAAATAATTTGCTGACTGGGTTTTGAATATTCATCATATTGATGTTTAAATCACCAAAAACTTAAAAAAATACTCATCTACAGGCAAGATTTCAGGTAATATTCTATCCAAGATATTTACACATTCTAATACATTATTACCTACTCTATAGATTACAGAGACATACTCCAAGTGTGGTCTTACTAGGGCATTGTATAATGATATTAGTGTTTTAATTCTTTTAAAAAATTTGGAGAAATGAAGCCAAGAGTTCTGTATGACTTTCTAATGATGATATAATAATGTGCACTAAATTTTAAATTTTTCTGAAAAATTACTCCAAGATTTCTGCAAATGTTTTTCCTTGAAAGTACAAAGTTAGAAATTTTGTATTGGTTCTCTATATATATTATGTTTTTCGAGTTGATTGAAAGTTAGAGAAATGTCTAGAAACATTTTGTAATCATCGAACCATTGACTTACTGAGTTCAAATCACATTGCAACCTCACAGAGTCCGAAAGATTTGATACTTGCAGGCTTGTGGAATATTTCACAGTGAGGCGAATTATTAATAAATATAGCAAACAGAAGTTGCTACCTTGTGGTTAGTGTTGTGAGCAATGGAACGTTCCTATTTATTCTCGAAGAACGTTCGCGAACGTTCACGACTTTTTTCGTGACGTTTATTCTCAAGAGCACGAATGAGCATAAATTTGAACGTTCCCATAGCGTTAAAGAGTCAAAGTACAAGCTCAAATACCGGCCAGCCAAACACCTCTACCAATTTAATGGAACCGAAATCAAAAAAAATAAAACTCACTACCAAATCTGGGGCTGAAATTAATACCATTGAAGATGATTCTTCTGAGTCTGACGAGTCTGAATTTGGTTTAACGGAAATTCTGAGTGATTTAAAATCAAGCGAGCGCGAAAAGGGAGAGGATAGTTCCTAAATAGGTTGTTTGAAAGTTTAACTTAATAAATAGAACATAAATAAATACAAACATTTTTAATTTCAGATATTTTTCTAATATGTTTCCTTTGCATTTTTTTCATTTATGCTCGTATGTGCTGAAAATTCTCGTTCATGCTCGAGGAATGTTCTCGAAAAATAAATTCTCGAGCATGTTACAACACTACTTGTGGTACCCTTGAGGTTGATATAAATGGATTAAATCAGATCAAAATAAGCTTTATTGTTATGAACAAATACTTGTTGTTAACAAAGCAACTTAAAATTAAGGAAAAAAACAGAATAAAAACATTAAAAAAGAAATATATACAAAAAAAAGGAGGATAATCAAAAGCTATATAGACTTACAAAGATTAACTTGATTTAATCGAATTGATTTAAGAAACATGCATGCTCCTGAACCAAAACCAAATTTTCTTAGTACAGTGTGAGCAGCTTTATCAAAAGCTTTAATGCAGTCAGTAAAAATGACATCCATAGTTGAGTTTTACTGTTTATGGAGTCTGCTGCAAAACTTGTAAAAACATACAAATTTGACACAGTGGAATTCCCTGGTAAATGACCGAGTTGTTCAAAATAGAACCTATCTCTAAAGTTATTGAAATATTGTTATATACTATAGTTCTCAATATTAGTACTAATAACAAATTTAAATATAGGTGTTATAACGCTTTATATTGCTTTAAGTTATCTGGAAACTAACTTTGAGATAAATTAAAAAAAAGTGTGAGAGGTACAGAAAGAGCCTCGGCACATCCTTTAAAAATGTATGCTGTAACATTGTCCTTGCCTATGGCTTTTTTTGGACTTAAGTTTTTTAATGCTTTAGAGAACATTCTCAATTATTATTTTTGAATAATAAGAACCCCCTTCATTCAAAGTATTATTAAAACTATTTGATCTTCGAGAAACAGAGCCAAAGTATTCTGCCTTACCCCATAAGAAACCCCTGATGGAATTGTATTATTTACATCAAAGGATCCTCAATATACATACATCAATTAAAATTGTTTTTATTAGCTACTGAATGGTCTCATCTGGTTATATACTAAAAATGTCTCTGCATCTTACTTGTGTCCCAACTGGCATAAAAACGGGTGTATCCACGGGCCCGTGCGGTAAAGTCATTTTAGCAACGCGAGCTTTAGTGGTTTTACACTCGCCGATAATCTCAAATATTAGTGTGCTCTTTGGGGCACTCATTTTTAATTAAAATTATGCTTTTTTTCCAAGATAAAAAGAAAAAACAAAGTAGGGTTATGTTATGATATTTTAAGGTTAGGTATAACTTTAATGGTTGACGTTTGAATTTTGATAAGGCCGCGTTTATGGGGGATTTAAGGTGACGTTAAATCGATACGTGCGCATTTTCGTAATGGGGTGCAGCAATAATGAAAATG
This sequence comes from Anthonomus grandis grandis, assembly GCF_022605725.1. NCBI lineage: Eukaryota > Metazoa > Arthropoda > Insecta > Coleoptera > Curculionidae > Anthonomus > Anthonomus grandis. Next base: position 5,257,917 of record NC_065558.1, read on the forward strand.
CATTTTTCTACTACCGTGCGTAAAGTGCTCACTTTAAACACTTTCCAGGGTGTGTAATGTTTTCACTTTTTACGCATAGTGCCTAAAAAAGTCCTTTTTACGTTTATTTACGTCCTTGCTACGTAATTTGACGTTTGTATGAGTGCTTTTTTACCGTAAAATCGTTAAAGTGCGTAAAGAAATTTGACATTTTTAATGTTTTCTTTGGTAGTAGAAAAAATGTTGTATGTTACACGTTTGTAAAATCCCCTTTTTTATTCATGGGAATTGTTTAGGCAAGTTTCCCATTCATAAAAAAAGGATCATTTTATACACTTGTTACATAAATAATAAATAACTATTGTCCATATAAAAGAAGAGTAATTTTATTCTAATCCACACATCTATAAATCTTTGGTTTTAAATTCGTTTTGGTTAAATTGTATTAGAACCAACTCGTATGTCACTATAGCACTTGTAACCTGCAAAATAAATAAAATTCTTTGGGTCATTTTAATTTTCAATGCAATACTAACCTTCAGAATTAAGTTTCTGGTGATCTTAAAAAAATTCTTGCCGGTCAAAGCGGTCTCGTACGTTGCTAGATGCATGACAAACCTTTCCACCTGAAAAGAAAATAATTTTTGTTTAAATGATTAATGCCTCCTACGTGGATATACCTCAATATTATATGCTGCCGAAGGTACAGTTGTCATAATCCTGGTAATTTCTTCGTGCTGGTCAAAAATCGATCCGCCAAAGACGCACACGCTGGTCACACGTAGAATTAGTAAGAAAAATGACACGTAAAAATAGACTTTGGAAAAAATATCTTCTATTGGACGTAGACTACTAAATAATTGGGACAAAATGTGGTAAATATTCGTAGAATAGGAGATCAAGACGAACCAGCACAAATGATTGTTGATACTTTCGCACAATTTTGTCAGTTTAACGTAGTCTTCTCTGACAGTGCGCCAGATATTTTCATCTGTAACCTGAATAAAGAACTGTGTACTTGATCTGAGAGGACACTTCAAAGGTTCCTAATAATACCTCGATTTTGGAAATATAATATAACCTCTTGGAAACCTGCTTCAGCCTAAAGTTAAAACATACGCTCACAATAATAATAAACACGTCCAAATAAGTCCATATAAACGTCTTTTGGATATTCAAAACCTGAAAAAAACTGTACAATAGATCAAATAGTTTCTTAAATCTTGATCATACCATAAAATACAAACCCAACGGAAACGAGTAATTTATAGTTTCAAATATTTCAGAAAATTCACGGTCAGCAATAATCATTTCGGTAACATTCCAAAAATCTCTACTTTTGAGCTGCGTAATGCTACTAGAAGCTGCTCGGTAAATTACCATACTATGTTCAACTAAATTAAAAATAATCAATGATCCAAACTTTTAGGAAAGAATTATGAACTTACTGATAGCCAAAGTTAATATCGGAGAAGATACGAGCCAAATTTTCCTTTTTAAATTCATGGTGAGCTCGTAGCTTCTCATAGAAACTTCCACCAAATGCCATTCTTTTACGAAATCGGGCCACTGTTTCGCTAAATAGATAAACAGACCGGAAAGGATGATACCTTCGACTTGAAAAACCGCTGCATCTAAAATGAAAATGTTAATATTTCTATTATGTTAGAGAACGTTTAGAAAGTTTTCCAACGTGTACGCTTCATTTGTCGAAAAGAATGTCATAGTTTAAGAATTTGACGAGCTTAGTCTCGCTTTTGCTATTATCTGTATTACAATAAAATATTCTTATTAGATTTAAAAACTTACTAAAAGCCAACGTTTTATCCAATTTTCGTTTAACACAAAAGCAAACAAAGTGAAACACGATGCCAAACAAACAAATCAGGTTGAAAAAGAGTCGAAAAGATTTCCAAGTGAATTTTAAGTTTCTGTAATTGGGTTTTGTTATGCCTAAAAATAAATACCCTTATAGTTAATAATATTTTCAATTATATGGGTGTATTTACCTGACACCGGAAAAAATCCAAATAATTGTAAAACAACCAGCGGTTTTTTCATGACTTCTTGGAACGAATTCGGCGAAGAACTGTTTTTATAAAGCAACTTATTCTTTATAATGGGTTTCTGGATTGGATAATCCAAAATTTCATTGGCAGGAGCCATCTCATCTGCAAACACCACACTTATATCGAACATAATATAAGGCTTCTTTTAAGGTGTTACATGCATATTTAATGAAGAATTAAAAGGGTTTTTGTATGTATATCGTGCTACAAAAACGATAAAAGACACGTAATATTGACTAATGGCATATGAACTTATCCGGGTAAATATTCTTTGAGTATAGTTTTAGAAACTAATAATTTATCAAGATTTATTGCCATCAGATATTTTAAAATTACTTTACTTTAGTTATGTGTTTTTCTTACCCTTCACAAAGGAATCATCACTTGAACGTATTTTTTACAATTTCAGATTACTCGACTGAGGAGTTTGGCCTTAAAACGACAACAATAACGGCTGCTTGTCCACATTTAATTGTTATGTTTTTGATGAAGGGGAGTTTTGAGGTTTACAGTCAAAACAAACCTCAGTAGAATTGGGTCATATTTAATTTGTTTATGTTTAACGTAAAACCGTGGGAAGAAACGAAAGTATGTATTAGTTCTTTCTAAACCCGCTCCATCTCATTTGAGTAGTTCTTTTTCTACGTAAGCCAAGTCTATGCAAGTGCAAAGTGAGAGAAAGAGTTGGGAGAGAAGCATTTTTTAATTGATATTTTTTGCTGTTTTTCCAAGACTCTTAAAATAAATGATTTTAAACTTAAGTCAAGTCAAATTTATATTCTGGTTATATTAGAAATTCTAAACTTTCTAAGTTCTAAAACTTTCTGAGAATCGATTAAAGAAGACCGAAAGTCATTTGGTCTGATTCTCTTTAAGATTTTTATAACGCTTTATTTTCAAATTAAAAAAAAATACATCAAATCGAATTTACATATGAAACAGTTCTGAATTCTATAAATTGACTAAAAGACACCGCATTACTGACTGACCATAAGTCAGTTATTTGTCGCGAAAATTAGGGTTTAGCTTTCCTATATCAAATCTTTTTATGGAAAAATTCACCCCAAAACCTCCCTAATATCTCTCCTTCAAAACTTTAACAATTTTGTAAGTTTTGTCGATACACGTCCACTTTATCCATAAACGTATCACATGAGAAACACACACGGGAGTCACGAGAATCCTATTTAACGTTAACGAGAAGAGCAAATACGCATTTACGGTATCGGTGACACGGTGTTTATACAAATCATTAATAAGAAATCTATACGTAAATTAAAGATAATTTCTTTAAAATATTATTAAGTGCCTTAGGAAATTAATAAGAATCGGCCCTGAGATAAAGTAAGTTTACAAGAAAAAAGTATTACAAGGGCATCTTTATTCGTGATTTATTGTTTGTACCCTTAAAATATATTGATCAAATATTTACAGATTATTCATTCCTTAAAATCAGGATAAAATAGTTACAGGATGTGTAAAACAAAGACGTAGTGCGACAGATGTGTATTAGAAAGAGGGGATTAAAAGTTTACTAATCTGTTCATTACTGTTGAACGAGTTAGTTTGATCATAAGTCTGTCTTTGTTTTTGCTAATAAATTTCTAAAAAAAAACCACTGGAAATATTTTTTTACGAAAAAATAGTAGGAGTCCTGAGGATAAATTTAAGAGTGGAAACGTCACTTTCAATTAAAAATTTCGATAGTTAGGACACTTTTGGTTAGGCAATTTTTTTTGTTAATTTTAATCAAAAATTAAATACTATTAAACAAATTACACATAAGAAAAGTCCAATTATTTTCAAATAATTTCACACATATATTAGCATATAACTATCATTTATAACTTATCCATTACTTCGTTGAGATATTTAAAGATGAGCGCTTAATTAGGCACCGAATTTGCATTTGTTCTTTACAAATACGTAATCTAAACTAAAGTAAACCCTGTTCAAAAAATTTAAAAAAATGTGCTGTATATCAGTCACTGGACAAGACAAACCACTTGCAATTCCTTCATTTAAATCCTAAGAATCTCTTAAAAATTGCCAAAAACATTTTGAATACAGAGGGAAAAATTCATTTTTTTTTAAAAAATGTCAACATCCTATATTTTGAAAACGACGCACTTCCGATCATCGATATCCTATCTCAAACTACTTCTCTATGGTTCCTGTATGTATACATTATAGTATTTTATTTTCTTAATCCATTTCGTCTGTTAACTGGAATGCAATTCGGGCTGCTCCACAACCATTTTCTTCCTTTTATTATACATTACGTGATAAAAATATCTGTATCTGCTTAAATAAATCTGCTTTCCCTTGGTTAGACTTAAATCCAAGAGACGAAAACCATGGATCACCGCGGGACTAAAAACATCTGCCAAAAATTTGCGATGCTTAGCAAGACTTCGCAAATCTATTGACAATCAATTCATCAGGTCTTATTTTCAGGATTATCGGAAAATTTATAGGCATCTGATAAAAGTCAGAAAGGAACTATATTACAATGAGCGCTTAGATTCGTCCGGTAACAGACAGAAGGAAAGTTGGTTAATCATTAACGAATGTAGGCAGTCTTCTCGTCGGCGGTTGGTTGAATCGGACTTGGGGCCCGTTGATTTCAATGACTATTTTTCTAATATTGCTGAGAAGTTACTGGAAGCAGTTCCCAGTGACGGCGATCCATTGCAGTATCTTAATCGGAATGCTATCAACCAATCATTCTTTTTCCACCCTGTAGATGCCACCGAGGTCCTTGAAACAATTCAGTGCTTGAAGAATCATAGGTCTTCGGGTGCCGATGGTATCTCTTCACGTCTGCTGTTACTTCTGCCTGCGAGCGCTTTGGGTGGTTTGGTTTGGGCAATCAATCAATCATTTCTTTAGGGCCTCGCTGCTAAACTTTCTTCTGGTTGTTTTGCAGTCAGGGTTGCCAGGCATGAGTTGGGGGGGTTGTTTGCTCGTTCAGTTTATTTCGCCTTAATAGACTCTCATATCCGTTATGGGTTGCAATTTTGTAAAATATTTAATCATGTTATTTTTTCGATTAGGACTGTTACAGACCTTAAAAAGTCTAGGAGAGAACTAAAGAAATTAATCTTACCAAAAGCTTACTACAGCATTGAAGAGTATTTTAACGATTCATTTTAATATTTAAAATTATTTGGTTTTTTCTTTGTTTATATAAAATATGCTTCTATGTACAATCAAAATCGATTCTGTATTCTGTTTTTGTCCTGTATAACCAAATAAATACTTGTATTATAAATTCTAGGATTAGGAAGCTTTTAGCATAAGTTTGTAAACTTAGCAAATAAAGTATATTTTGACTTTTGACTTAGTAATTAACTTTTTTAAATATTTCTATAAAAATTCCATCTTTATCTGGTTCACGGTTTTTACCAAAAGTTGATCTCTCTCAGTCAGACCCATTGGCGTAAATCTGCGACGTAAAATATTTTTTAAAAATTCTAGTTTTAAGCTGCTGCCATATGAACCTTAAGCCGATATAATTCTTTAATCCTATAAAAAATCTCTTTTATTATCAAATATAATAACGGATTACTCCGTATTGATTTTATCACCATGATTGAGCTGCTAGAAAGAATAATTTTAATCATTTATTGTTTAAACGTACTACATACATTCCTATGGATTAAATTAATAAACCATTTAAAAAAAAAATGATTTTCAAACACATGAGATCACGAGACTTAAAAAAATATTTGTCGATCTATAAAAGACCAATAAGGTAAACTAGCAGATAGTTAATGAAAATTATCAACAAAAAAATTTAAAATACGAATATAATACTGGTCCTAATTGGATTATAAATATTTGTTACGATGTGACATTGTATACATTTAACTGGTGTACTAATGCAAAATCACATTTCAAATAAATAAATTAATACATTCTTCTATTGGGATGTCAACAATTAAATCAAACCTAAATATTTTGCAATTTTTGAGATTGTATGTAAAATAATATGACAATTAAATATACTTAATAAATACTTGACAATAACGTTGTGTATTGTCCGATTTTTTTTGATTTTTTCATAATGTCATTGTCACAGGTGATTGATATCATTGAGATATGAATATTCACAATGCCATGCCACTTCTTAAGGTTTGTCAGATTTTTTTTTATATTAAATTTCTAGGGACCAAATGTTCTTCTTTTAGCTTGTCACTAGTTTTTCTTGAAACTTTCCTTGGATCATTTTCTTACGTAAAACCCAAATAAATTTTGCTGTTTGGGAATAAAAAAACCCGATATTAAAGGCACTGCAGATCTGATTAAAATTCAAATTAATGAAATAGAGTTAATTATCAAAAATAATGTTCGGAATTTAGGCATTCTTTAGACAAAAATTGCTAGACAACAATAGACAATTTATGTCTTAGAAAACAAAAATTATGCTATGTGATCGGCTAATACTACCAATTTTTAATCGGAATTCAGAAGTTTCAAGATACCTGTCTGAGGCTAATATATGGCATAAGATTAATAAAAATAGGTTTGAACATGTTTCTCACAAGATCGCAGAAGCTGACTATCTGAACATGGCGAAGAAGCGAGAACTACATCAGGCATGTTTTTATAACAAAATTTTTTACAATAAATGTTCAAAATAGTTGTATTTTTAAGGATAGATATTTACAATATTAGTTTTAGGCATAGGGGTAAGCTATTGTTTTACAAAACCGCTGTTTACGAACGCTCTTTTTCCTATAATGATCTTATCATACGCTTCGCTTTTTGTTTGATTTATTCGTTGGCAAACTTAATATATAAGCAGATGGAGGATAAAACTGTAATATTTTCTGGGATTTTTAATAAATTAATGTTTTTATGATTTTGCTTACTTTAATTTTTGGTGTTAGATGAGTCCTTCCTTTCGCCGTGCAGGAATACTCTGGTTTTCATTTATTATATGATTATCATATGTCCAGTACCCAAAGTTCGGAATCCATCTCGTGTTGAAGATCTTGATGTTAAAGACCAATTAGCTTGTTACCTGTTGTATCAAAGGTACTTGAGAGGGCTGTTCATTCTTCGGTATTAAAGTACTTTGTGGAAAATAAACTTCTCCCATTGCACCAATCTGATTTTAGAGCGGGACACAGTACTTTAACAGCCTTACTAATATATCTAATTGATAACATAATCCGAGCTCTGGATAAAAATATTAGTTTAGTATATCAATATCCCTTGATTACTTCAAGGCATTTTAATGTCCTTGACCATGATCTGCTGTATGCTAAGTTGCAATATCTGGGTTAAAATCCTTGCTCTTGCAACTTCTTCAAAAGTTATTTATCAAATAGGCCGCAAAAAGTTGGAATAACTTTTTCTGTACCAGGAGATCTTGTCTCGGGGGTCCCACAGAGCATTCTTATGTCCAATCTTATGCAGATGATACGCAATTACTTTATTACCTTGATTCTTCAGACCCAGATGTTGCAACAGATCTTCTCAACCAGGATTTATCTTCTATCATGTAATACTCGAATAATCACAAATTAAAACTAAATGAAAGTAAAACTGGGACCTTACTGTATTGCAAACAGAATAAAAGGGTAAAGTTGGAGAGGATTGATACGAGTCTTAGGTTTAGAGAGCATATAAAAAAATTGTTACAAAAGACATATGTTAAAATATTGTACTCAAAGAGGCATATTTTAAAATGCGGAAAAAAATGTGTGAATCTTTAGTTTTGTCAATCCTAAACTATTGTAACTTTCTACCCCTGTCTTGATCAAAATGTATGTGCAGAATGTCTGTTATATTTATGGTTTGAGAAAATATGATCATTTCTCCAGAAAATCAATGATTTAAGTGGGTTAAGTATATGCAACAGAGTCTTATTACATCACACCACTTTTTTGATCAAATTGTTACGTGAAAAGCTTATTTTTCGTGATAGAGTCCTTAGACATCAGAATCGTCTGAATGTGCCTCAGCACAGAGCAGCACTTTTTCAGGCTAGTTTTAGTTACGTAGCTGTGAGCAATTATAACTCGTTAAATGGTGATCTCAAAGCATGCAGTATAGGTTCCTTTAAACGAAAATTTAAGAGCTACCTTTTAGCCTTGCAAGCATAATTCTAGGTATCACCTCAAGAGGTACACTAATCGTTTTGTTTTTGTATAAGAATTTATATTTTTTGTTAGTTTTATTGTGAAATAAGGCATATTGTGTGGTAATTGATGGTCAAGTGTAAGAGTAACCCTAGGTTAATTTTCGCCATCTTTGCTGCATGATGTGCAACTTTTATATGCATACTTATTATCCTAATAAAGACGTTTATTATTATTATTTTCATTATTATTATATGCTAGTGTCAGTTTGTGATGGATTGCATGTAGTTTCTTCATCCAGAGAGTCGGGATACCGTCTATGCCCGACACTTTCCAATTGGATAATGTATTCAGCGCTTCTTTGACATCTTTATCTGTAGAGTATGGTGATCAAGGCGATCGAACATCCTACTGAGGTAACAGAAAACACCAATAGACTAAAGTAGACTCTCCAACCAAAGGCCTATTCTTTGATTGAAATAAACCATGAAGGAATATTGTTTGTTCTTCTGAAGTTAATTATTTATTGGACTTTCTGAATACTGAACTTAACTGGAAAAGAAAAATGAAAAATTATTCTAGGAACTTGAGACACGTTACAAATTAAATCGACTGCCTGGAATGGTTTCAACAGTGACACTAACTACTTGGAAGAGAATAAAAATTATTCAAAGAACAAATGAAAAATCACCTGAACTGCCTGGAAGAAACTTTCATCAATAACATTAAGATACTAGATTGCATTTTGTAACTCTTACGATAACTGGACCAAAGATGGATCGATGTTGTAAACCATAATTGGATGTTACAAGATCATAGGCGGTTTTATCAGTGATTATAGTTAATATCATAACGTAAAAACGAAAATTAAACAAATCCTAATTAGAAATAGTGTTTATTCCTTAAAAAAGTTTATGCAACATACTTTTTAAAATGTAAATTCGTTCTAATAAGTCTAATAGTGTCATCTTAATTTTGATTTGTTGTTTTTATTCTAGTTTTAGTATAGATAATTGTATTTTTTGACTTATGTAAGTTACTATATGTGACATAAGATGAGCAAATTTTGATTTGTTTTCATTTGAAAGAAAAATTTCTTTCTTAGGAAGAAGAAAACGAACAAAAGAATAAGAGAAACTAAAAAAAAAACAAGCAGAGAAACAAGAATGAAAAAAAATGTAATTCTAAGATCTAAACGCGAGGAAGAAAAAAGTGAGAAAAAAAGATTTTTTTATATTAAAATAAAATAAATTTGGTAAAAAATGGTTTCAACTGCCTGCAAACGTCGATTATTTTCCAGACAGAAAAATTACGAAAAAAAAACAACGGTATAAAAAGAGAAAAACAACGACAAATTGCCAGTAATAAGACTCAAAGAATCGATTAAAATAAAAAAATAAGATGAATGGAAAAAAAAATAAGGGAAAAAAATTATCATTATTTTGGACTAAAAAAGAAAAAAAAATTCTTCCACTGTTTTGTTTTTCTTTTTAACTCTGTCTACTATACTTTTAAAAGTTTTTCTTGTTTAATTCTGTTTTTAAGTCTTTTCCATGTTTCTTAAAGCTACCTTCATTCATTTTCTAATTCTTTCCCTTTTTAGTGGATTTTTAAGTAGTTTTCTTATTTTTGTTCATATTTTCTTTACTCCTTTTGTGATTTTTTGAAATAAATAAAAAGGGTAAACATAACTGTATTTTGTAAGGTATAATGAAGGCAATAAATATAACCTAAATTTGATAAAGATATTCTGCCATCAAGTTCTTGGGAAAAAAATTAATTTTAACCCCCTGGAATGAAGAAATCTCTTAAATAAATATCTGGAAACAAGAAAATCGATCTGAAATAAATTGTGAACAAAATATACCAGTGATAAGTTCGCAGTAAAATCAATTTGCTGCTGCTTATTTGACCACCCTTCTCAAAAAAATAAAAAAATCATAAAAAATAACTAGAGGTTCGTAATATAACCGAATTGTTGTTGCTAATTCGACCGTCGATCTTTGACAAAAGAAAAGATGAATAACAGGAATGTGTATTAAAATAAATATACTAATACCAAGACTCGTTAGAGGGCTTGCAGTAGAATTAAACAGATGCTGCTTATTTGACCGACATTCATAAAAAATAAGTAGGGGTTCATAATAAAATCAAAATAAGTTTAAAATGAAGAAATTATATCTGAAAATTAAAATTTTCTTAATTGTTTTATATTTATGTTTCAGTTCATTAATTATACCGTTCGAAAAGTCTTTGAAAGTCCCTGTATACAAAAAGTGAGTCCCAATAGCCGTTGCAAGAACTAATAATAAGCTGTCCAGCTGTCAATACCATATACACACACATATGTAAACCAATTCGCTCGTAAATAATCGCAAAATGGCGTCATCGGGAAAACAAAATCAAATCGACGATGATGACGATCAAATAATGAACGCGGGTGGATCGGTAACCATCAGGTGGAATAAACCCTCCTTCTAGGCATGGTCATTTTAAATTTTAACCTTTCGGCGCTATCACCTCCGGTGTTGTCTGCTCTCTTACTATAACAATTCAATTTTTTTTTTGTTTATATTTGGTTGTTTATAACAATTGGCACTTGACTTGCATATAGATTGCAGATCTAAAGTGGAACTTTCAGCGACGATACTCGTAAATACCGATCGCTTTTCGTGATTATAGTTAAGCCGTTATGTGATTTAAAAGAGATAGTATATATTATATAGGTAAGTGATGCTGAAGTGTCATCATCGTAATTGATGTAAGTTTTTTTTTTAATTTTTGCCCTTTAATTTAGTTTCTAAAAATTGGGACCAAAGTGATAAATTAAAACGCGATTTTAAATTTTTTACGAATATATTTATATACGACCTACCCCAAAAAGCCGTTTAAAAAATCAATAAATTAATATGGAAACTGCTATAAAAGAAACATCATATGACAAGTCAATCTTCGTTAATTTTTAAATAGGGTTGGAAAACCCTTCATTAACTACAAACGTATTCAAGAGTGATTTATTAATTTCTACCAGTGGTTGAACTACTGGAAAATTGCGTTATTATAAGTTAGTAGTGTAACCCGCAAAACTTAACAACTCCCTCAAGCTAAATTTTACAGAACCTGTATAAATCACATAGAAGTTATATCAATTTAAAATTAAATTAAATTTTTTATTATTAAAAAAATCAAACTAATGTCACATACTTTTTGGGAAGAATAAACATTTTCTTCTAATGATATTTACAAAAAAAGTTTGGACTTGTTAAGTTTTGGGGGAAAATTAATATTTGCCGTTAAACAAAGTAAGTCAAATATACTGAAAGCTACAAAATTAACTCTAGAAAAAACTTAGGGAATAACAAGTCTAAATATGTCTTGCTTGTACATCGTCAAGGCCAGTCACAAGATAGATAACTTATTGTTTTCTTTTCTTTCTTTTTAAAGTTAAATTTGGGGGTGTAGGTTGGAGGATTTAGGATATACTAGTAGGTTTGAAGAATAATAATTTTTGAAAATTGGATCTTTATTCCAAATTAAAAAAACAATCTTGTAACTTATATTTTACGGATTATATTGTTATGGATAAATTTTGCGTTTTTGTTATAATACTACAATAATAGAAGGGAACTATTTTAAACAAATGTATGAAAATTTCTACTCTCTAAGATATAAAGAAAGAGAAATCTTAATTGCAATTAAAACTAGTTTGCTTATTTGCACGTGTCAAAAATCTGACTTAGCTGCGCAATTTATTTCAAAAGTCTTCAAAATCCAGTTTTAATCCCTTCACTTTTATCTTTACTTTGTTGCGTTTTATTTGTTATTATACATTATTATTAGCATGTAGCGAAGAATCTAATGAGTACCATGGCTCCTACCGACGATCCACTTTCTTATCTTTCTAGGGCATATGAGAATTTACACAGTTTTTTCTTTACGCCAAGAGTATTACCTGAGCTTCGCAGTACGATTAGGAAAATCAAAAATAAGAACTCTTCTGGAACCGATGGACTCACGTTGAACATGTTTCTAAACCTGCCAGAGTGTACATTAAACCATCTTACAAATTTAATCAACCTGTCTTTTCAAAAAGGAGTTTTTCCCAACTACCTTAAGAAGGCAACAACAATCCCTCTACATAAAGAAGAAGGTAAAGATCAGTCTTCCAACTATCGCCCAATTGCTCTTCTTCCCACACTATCAAAAATTATTGAAAGATTAGTGAAAAAAAGGCTCCTATTATTTCTACTGAAATTTAAAATACTCACTCCTCAACAATTTGAATTTTTAAATTACAAATGCACAAATGATGCTATGTTTTCCCTTTTTAATAATATATACTGTAGCTTAAACAACCAACATCCTACGGCAACAATCTTCTGTGATTTTTCTAAAGCTTTTGATTGCATATACCATGATATCTTAATAAAAAAGTTGCAACACTACGGGTTTAGAGGTATGCCCCTCGAACGGTTTAAGTCATATCTCAATAACAGGAGTCAGTTTGTGAGGATTGATACTAAGATGTCTTCAAGGTTCAGTGCTTGGCACTATTTTGTTTCTCATATTTATCAATGATATCGCTAGTCTGAATATTAAAGGAAGAACCTGCCTATTCGCGGATGATACTAGTTTTGCCTGGAGCAATCCGGATATTGCCGAACTTCATAAAATCATATCAAGTGACTTAACTTCTATCAAAGCATGGTGCGACTCTAATCTTCTTTGCCTTAACATCTCCAAAACTAAATTTTTGTTCTATAAAAATAATTTGCAATCTTTTGTACTGGATAACGCAACCATTGACGAAGCCGACTCAGTGAAATTTTTGGGGCTTAGTGTTGACAAGTCGTTAAAATAGGACATGCACATTAACCCTTTAACAAGAAAATTGTTTTGCGCTAAGATCAATTTCCAAGGAGCTTAGCCTCCCAACCTCTATAACAGTGTATTTTTCCCTCTTTGAATCACACCTTCGTTACGCCCTTCCTTTTTGGGGTGTGTGTAGTGTCACTTAATTTGACAAAATGTTCAGACTTCAAAAGAGAACTTTGCGTTATACACTCAGACTTAATTATAGAGCTCATTGCCAGGATTTCTTTAAAAAATTTAATATTCTAACTTTGCCGACACTACTTATATATGAGTCCGTTTGTCTAATTCGCAAGCCCGTTTCATCAAATTCAGATAGGCCATCCCATAATTATCATTTCAGAAACGCGGAGTATGATTTATATCTGCCTACTCCACATTCAGAATTGGTAAGAAAACTTTATATTATACAAAGCAAAAAAATGCACAATCATTTGCCATTGAACATCAAGTCCATCACATCTTTTCCTATTTTCCGTAAGGCATTAAAATCATTCCTACTGGAGAGAGCCTTTTACTCGGTAAACGATTGATTCTGCTCATACATTTTCGTTAATCTTTGTTACAAATATTATTTTACTCTAAATTTTTATATATTTTTTGAAGTTCTTTAATAATCTAAAGTTTCCTTAATAAACCTACTTCTCTATATATTGCATGGTAATGGGTTCAACTACTCCAAAAACTATGTATGTATGCACTAGACAATGCAGATGTATATTTTTAATACTTGTAGCTTTGGTATGTAACCAAAATAAGGAATTTTGAACTATTTGCGAGTTTTTGCCTTTAGACACCGCTATAGAGCATATATATTAACTTGTGTAACGTGCACATATTTCTGAATTAATAATCCATGTGATATTCTACCTCCCTCTGAGACATTATTAAATAATGAAGAGGCATTCATCATAATAAAAATTTGTGGTGGAAAATCTCTTTATATCAAAGAAACGATATAGGTAGGTTTAGTGCAGAAAAAATACCAAACTGGGTTTGCGTAAATATTGAAGAGTGACATTTATGAAAAACTTAAAAAATATTCTTATAACAATTCTAAGAAACATGTTATTGTTGGAGACTTTAATATTAATTTATTAGAAGACTGTACATTAATTACTAATGATAAAATGCAACAAGAGTAACAGAAAATAAGCAAAGCGTAATTGATCATGTGTTATCAGATCTAGGCCGAAAATTATTGACGGATGATGTGGAGATTTACCACAACTATCATTCCGATTGCAGTCGCCTTACATTTAAAATAAATCTTAGTGATAAGATATTAAAGCTAAAAGTGGATCATAAAATTAAATGGATAGATTATAAAAAATGTAAGGCAAGCTGGTATATTATTTCGAGGGTTACGTAAGCTAATCCAACAAAGTATAAAAACAGTAAAAATAAAAGAAAATAATACCTGGATTAATGGCGAAATTCTTGAAAAGATGCCATGATGCTTTTAAGAAAAAAATAAAAAATTAATATAGGCTGGTATTTTTTAAACAGAAATAGCCTTAAAGATGGTCTAAATAAAGAGCGAAACGTCGGCAATTCTTCCGAAATAAAATCTGTTTTATTTAAAGTTCTAAATCTACGACACTTCCTTTCTAAAGTTAATAATAAAATTAGGACATTAAAAAAATATTTTTTTTTGTAAAGAATGGGATTGCACTGGTACAGATCAAAAAAAGCAATGGAAATTTATCAACAGTTTTTTTTGATAATAAATCTGGCAACACTCACATTGACTTTTAGAATTTAAACGGGAAAATTATTATTGAACGAAAAGAAAGAGTTGATAAAAGAAATCGACTTTTAACAGGTTGGTGATAATATTGCCAATGAGTTAAACAATGAAATTGAACTTATAAAGACGAATTTGACGAAATTATTTGTAGCGACATTCTGATAAATATTGAACCAACTAGTCCAGTAACTCTTTTCAAGATCACGATTAACTAACAGTATTAAATTTAATTAATTTAAAAGATTATGTTATATAATAAATACTGTTTTTACTACTGGTAAAAAATAAAATCACTCCAGTTTTTAAATCTGGTAAAAAAGATCAAATGAACAACTACCGACCAATTTCCGTAATAAACACTTTATGAAAAGTCCTGGAGAAACTTATTAAAAGGAGGTTGAAGTGTTTTATTTATGATATATTTATTTATGCTTGATCAGTACCAGTATGCATTAATTAAAAATAGTAGCAATAATATAATAGTAAATATAATAGTAAGTACAAGTTTGTTTTACCTCAGGGTTCGGTACTAGGACCATTATTGTACGCTTTATATGTATTAAGCCTAAAATCGGTTTCTATCTATTTCATATTCGCTGATGATACAACACAAATATACATAGGAGATAATGAACAAGATGATTTAGGTTTATATTATAGGTGCTTAATTTCTAATAAACAAATGTATGCTGTTTAAACAAAAAAATAAACATGTGGCTAATATAGATATTAAAATTAATAACGTCAATTTAGAAAAGGCACTCTCTATAAAATACTTTAGTTTGGTAATAAATGAATCTCTAAACTGGCAAATGCATATAAATAAAATTATACAAAATATATAAAAATTGCAAAAATGTATGGCCTTATACCATGTATATATAAAAGCAAAAATTGTCTAAACATGAAACAAAAATGAATGCTTATAATGGCTTTTTCTTATCAGGTATAAAATATCTTTCACCTATATGGGGTACATGTTGTAAAACAAAATTAAATAATGTTTAAGTAATATAAATTAAAGTGCTTAAAATAATGTTTATCTACGATAGAGCTACTCAAGCAGAGACATTGTATTAAAGATTTAACCTAGAAAAACTTTTCTTTCTTGAACAATGTAGATTAATGTATAAAATCCTTAACAACCTGATAAAATGCAATTCTAGTTTAATATTTTCAAATGAAATTCACAGCTACAATTTCATTTGTATGTATTATATAGTAGAACTAATATAGGAACGAATAACCCTATTAACTGTGCGTCGACGGCATATAATAAGTTACCTAATAACCTAAAAAATATAACAAGTTTTCAAACAATTGTAAATAAACTAGAATATTTTATTTTGATAAAATACATGTAAATTATGTTTAGAAATATATTAGAAAAGTTTTAGAGTTATAAAATCTTGAATATTCTGCAATTCTCGAGGCCATAGCTATATGCACTGTTTTGAGTTATTATGTTTTTCAGAAATATGTTGTGTGTTAGAGATTGCTCCATCTACCTTAAAATCATCAAAAATTTAAATAATGTCTTAAATTGCAACTTGTTCGTTTTAGAAAATATTGTCTAATTTAAAAATTTGGCAAATTTTGCTGAAATACCTTATATAGCAGATTCTAGTCCTAACTCAATTCCAAAAATTGTAGACTTGTTAAATTTTGCAGACAAGCTAAGTTTCACACTAGTAAAAGTTCAATAAAAATAACTTTGGGCGCATTTTTAGGCATTAAAACTCATCTGGGACGATCCCTATGAAATGCTTTATAAACTTTTTAATTACTTCCATGTAGTGGAAACAAGATCGTAAATGTTTCTTTTGTGTTAGATAGTATGTCAGTTGATCTGGACGTAAACGATGACTCAAGAAATCCATCGCCCACTTCCCATCCAGAGAACAACCACACAAGAAAGGTAATGTATTGGAATAAAAGAATAATATAAAGAAATTTGTATAAAACCGTGATTTTTTTTAGGTCAGCATAATAGAAAATCATTTTCACGATAAGGGACGCGATAACCATGCCTTTGATTCGCCGGCGAAAACTCGGAAAATTTCCGCACAATCCGAATTGGCGGAAATCGGACCGGTGCGGAAAAAGAGCATCTTACATATGGCCGCCAATGTTTTAGATGAACGACCTGAAAAAACCAGATTAGGTAAGAAAATACAGGAAATGTTTGGACTTACCTTGAAATTACCTTGTCCGCTAAACGTGTCCATGTAAACCTAGCCAATACTTAAACAATACAACAATCCAACGAATGCGTCTCAACTCAAAAAGCCGCCACATATTTAATAACAACGTGAACATTCAAGCCGAAATGCATTCGTCCACTAGTAGATTGGTAAAAAGTCCGAGTGAAAGCAACATTTGTCAGTGCACAGTTTACCTGGATCCAAAGCAATTGTTTCTTCCAGATAATGGGGACTCCAATAGGGTTAAAAAACATTCCACCACCGATTCCATACATTCCAAAACGTCCGCTTATTCCAAATCGTCGGCGTATTCCAGGGCCAGGAGGTATTCGGAGATTAGTGAGGACGACCGGTAAGTTTTACTCTTAAAATCTCAACTCAAATTACAGAAACAGTTTTACCACTCACCAAAACTCTTCATTTTATTCTCCCATAGGACCAATTGTCTCGACTATAGGGTCTCCAACTTACAACATTTCAAAGTTTTTGAGACATTAAAATTTCCTGAATGAATGTTTTTCAGTGAAAAACAGCCAACAGTCTATTTCAAAAGCCAATAATTTAATTCTGAGTGAAGATGAAATTCTTGTTTCTTTTGATGCATCTTCTTTGTTCCCCAGTATTCCTGTACCAGAAACTTTGGTAGTACAAATTTTTATATTGAAAAATATTTGCATGTTACAAAATATTTTTCAATATAAAAATTTGTACTAGTCCTTGAAGGTGGTTACCTCTCTTCCTTTCTAGCAGAGTTCTTCATGAACCATATTTAGTTAAATGAGAAAAAATACATTCCAATACTTTCCACAAGTTTGCTTAAGATATAAGACTGAATCAATTTGTAGAACAACTCAATAATAAAATCAACTCGTAATCATAATTGTTTTGCATCCATTAAATTTACATTAGTACAAGAAACAAATAACCAACTTGCATTAATCAGTTTTTTATATTTATAGAAAAGAAACACATACTTTTAGATACATAACTAGTCACTCTAATCAATGTTTGTATTATAAAATGGCAAGCATGCATTACTTGGTACATCGTTTGGTCTCAATTTCTTTAAGTAATAACAAATTGAATTAAGAAAAATAAAAAATTAAAACAATTACTAGGCTCAATGGTTATGATCATTATTAATAAGCTAACTAAAAGAAAACTCTACCACATTTAGAAAAAAAATAAAAATAGCCCACTTTCTCTTAGAAAAATCTTGAAAAGATTCGGAAAGAAATCTCTTAGGAAACCCAATGATAAAATAAAGACCAATAAAAAGTCCGGGATCCATCAAATTAATGATAAAAAGTATAAAGTGCAAACAAGAAGATTAACAAATGTCTGACTTAAAGCACATATAGCTGATGTGAAATATAGAAGAGTTGAAAAATCAATTTGTCAATCAATTTGAAATACTGGCCACTTTGTAGGAATAAACAAAAAATTTAATTAAAATGACTTAAACCAGTTAATAATAATTGATGCATACGAAGGTTTAGCAGTATTCAAGGTCTAATCCCTTTGAGTCAATTATAATTATATTTCTTCGTTAAGATTCTAATATCCTTGATATTCGCTATTTTGTAAATTTTATTACATTTTTTGTGCTCGAATTTTTCATTTGTTTAAAGCATATAAGTCTTGTTGCAATTTAAATACTCTTTGTTCATTTATTCCTGGTACATGTAAGTTCAAAAATTAAAATCGATATTTCTTTACCATACAAGCAGCTATATTTTCAAAATGTTGTTCTTTTATTGTATTTCTGCAGTTTCAAACAATTCTGGTTAAAAATTACAAATGAATATTTTTATAAGGAGATGATCGGCCTTTCATAGTATTAATTTAGAATGACTTTAAGACTATATGGTACTGACTTTAAGGTACTAGGAAGTCACCTACAGTTTTAATAACTACTAAACATAACTTGTATGCTTTTGTCATTGTAAGTCTTCGTTAGCCCTTTTATCTATATTAATATAATTTGTTGGAAAATAATAACATATATTTTCATTAAGCTAACTGAAAAACTATTAAACAAAAAAGCACGACTACCAAAAAATTGGTCCTAATAAGATGAAGGCGATCTCCATAATCAATCATGTTCAGTCATGCTTTATTAGATTCTTCGCTCCATTATAAAGATGTAACTAGTAGAGCGTGACTGATCATCGTTAGCGAAACACGTGTTGTGGATTTTTTTTGCTTGAAAATTGTGACTGAATGTGTATCTTTTATAGGTCTTGGTGGTACAGTTTTTGCCTAAAATGTCGATCACACGAATCCCATCCCTCTTGGCAGCCAAGATTCTGGCCAAAAATGTGCCCCTATCCGTTTTGTCCGACTTACCGGCAGTTTTCCAGAATTATTGCCTTAACTCTCATTGGTAAGTCTACTCAAATAAGCATTAGATAACCCTTATTCTCTCTAAATTATTCTATATAGGTATCTTAGCTTGGTGTGTCTTATACGCAATAGTAGGCGATACAGCTGCACCTCCTAATGGCATTTTATATCAACTGATCCTGCTGAGCATTTGCGCTCACTTTGGGGGGTGGCTCATGACCCTTACAACTTTACCAGCCCTTATTGGAATGCTTTTCACTGGAGTCCTGTTTCAGAACGTCGGGATTGTTAATATTAACGAGGAATTTCAGGAAATCAATAAGGAATTAAGGTAAGAATTTGTATATTTAATAGCAATGATCGAATATATAAAAATTTATTAGGCATTTGGCTTTGGTGATACTGTTGATACGGGCTGGCCTGGACCTGGATCCTGAAGCAATGAAGAAACTTAAATTAACAGTGATCAAAATCGGCCTGATCCCTTGGGTGGTGGAGGCGGGAATCACTGCGGTTTTATCAAAGTTCTTCCTGAAAATCCCATGGGATTATTCTATACTTTTAGGGAGTATTGTTGCGGCCGTGTCTCCTGCAGTGGTTGTTTCCTGCCTCTTCAGGTATAGTTATCCTAGGGAATTTTTACTATAATCCTTAGGAACATTTTATTTATAGGCTTCGGGCTAAGGGCTATGGAGTGGCCAAAGGGATTCCCACACTGATTTTAGCAGTATCCAGCATCGATGATGCTACCTCGGTTGCCATATTCGGCATTGTCAAGAGCATTATGTTCTCGGATAGCAGTCTGGCTCAGTTGATTCTCCAAGGGCCTGTATCCATTTTAGGAGGGATCGCTTTTGGGGTTTTATGGGGAACTATTTGTAACTATACCCCGGAAAAACACGATCCGTTTATGGTAAGAATTTGAGGATCTATTATGTCTACTTATGATGCTCTTTATGTTATATACCTCTCAATTCTTTAAATCATTAAAATATTATATGTACGCAGATGATACTCAATATACAATGGTGTATTTTTCTTCTAAGCTCTCTCAAAATCTGCAAGTCAATGCTCAAATTAATTTTGATTTAGAAAATATATTTTGAGCAGCTACTAAGCATATGCTAAAAATTAATCCAGCAAAATCGGTTGCATTAGTAGTCAACTAGTCAGTATCTTGTGTAACTTAATTCTACCTTAATATCAATATAAAACTTTGCTACAAATTTAGGTTTGATTATTTACAGTAAAATGAGGTAAACTTAGAATCAGTTATTTAGCATTAAGACTGTTATATCCACATAGGAACTATCTAACTCAACATGAATTTCTGTGAAAATCTCTATGGATTCTATATGGACTTTTCGGATATTCAAAGAATTCAAAAGTTATAAAATTCATGTTTGCGACTTTTATTTGGAATTTCCCAATAAACTGAAAGAAGTAAATTGGCTAAATATGCTGAACAAAAAAATTCTACACTTTTTTTTAACTTACTTTGGTTCTATAAACTCATAAAATTGTTTATAGAACCAAAGTACACATTATTAAAATACATAAAAAATATCTTTTACCTATTCCCTTTCATACTAAAGAAATATTCACAGATCCTTTTCATATAAGGTATCGATATATATTAATAAACACCAAATTTGGAATTTCTCTATTTAACTCAAATTATTTAAGAAACGAATTAAGGACTTACTACTTAGCAATCAGTGATTTGTGTTGATAGATACTTATTGCGTCTAAATTTGCATATTATATTCCATTAAATTATTGTATAAGTAATTACTTATGTAATTTCGATACTCCTTCCTCACCCCCCTCCCTGAACACTGAATGCTTAAATCTTTTTATCCTAATTAATTAGAGTAAGTTGGGTACTATAGGTAGGGTGTCAACTGCTTAGTTTTTATTATTCTTGTGTTTCTACAATAATAGTAGTTATATTTTATCTTTTGTTAATTATTAATAAAAATAATAATAATAATAAATGACTTTATTAAAAGCAAACAAGGCTACATCGGCGAAGTCTAGCCATAGGCAATTCTACTACCACAAATACAAAAAAAAATCTATATAAACACCTAGAAACTGTACTTATGACTTAAGAAAATTGAGAACAAAAAAAAAGAAGAAAAAAAAAAAATATATATATATATATATATATATATATATACATATATATATATAATAACATAATCATAAAAACAATTAAAAAATTAAGAAAAACACTACCAATTTACCCATACATCGTACATTTAATTGATTGTTGAAATAAAATTCTCTACATTTTTAACGAAATCCACTTTTTCTGTCAAAAGCTTTAAACTTGCAAGAATCTTAATAAATTCTTTCTTCTTATAAATAATGCTTCTTAGTAAATAATGACAGCATTGTACGAAAAACTACGTCTGAAATATGTTAAATAAAACCGAGGAATGCTTAGCCTATCCAAAAATCTTACATTGATTTTACGTATTTCACCGTACCCGAAGAAAGTCCAACTTGTTAATTTTATATCATATTTTCCAAGGTTAAATATAAATCTGCAACAGATACTTTGAAATTTTTGCATATAAGCCATAAACTTACCAAGGCAAGGATAAAATAATATATAATAATAAATTAAATATAAAATAATAAATTACAGTATAATAGTTAATAATAGACAATACAAAAGATTTACAAAGCTTTTTTCTGAGTCTAAAATCTATTAAGTGCTTTATACATAACAGAATACATAACAGAACGTTTGGACGCATGAAGTTATTTTGCTACGCGTATTTATATATTGCTTTCAAATCATTGATAATTTCCATTGCAGCTGATTTATTTTAAATGAATGTCGTAATTGTGTATCATCTGCAAAGCTTAATATCTTACAAGTTTTTACAACGTCAAACATATCAGAACTATATACCAATGACAGAACTTTGGGATACACCTGAAGTAAGTTCATGAGAATGTGAAAATGCCATGTTATTCATTACCACCATGTGTTTTGTTTTTTAAGGTATGCTTGAAAAAGCAAGACTGCAATTTGATTGCCAATTGGAAATTATTTAATTTTTTATGAAGTCGTCACAGAGCTGCAAAATTTGGAATAATTAAGAAAGGCCTAAGCTGGTATCTTGGAATAACCAAGTTTTAATTATTCAATAATTAATTATACTGCCTCGGTCAACATTTAACCTGGCAAGTTTGCTGTTTGGCATAAGACTACATCAGAATCGACCAGTTTTTTACAACCTATATCAGTACGCGATGTAACCATCTGCCGAACTAATACGGCTGAAATAAAAACTCATCATAGAAGTTATTTTCCTGATGCAGTTTCTTTTCGCATCCAGGTTCCCCTAAGGATCCTTTTGCTCCTATCAGGAGGCACAGTGGCGGTTTTTGGTAGCGAACTAATAGGTTACGGAGGTGCAGGTCCTCTGGCCTGCGTAGCAGCGGCCTTCACCTGTCTCGTAGTCTGGACCAAACAGGGATGGGAGATCGAGGACAATCCGGCCGCCACCGCTTTCGAAATCTTCTGGATGATCTTCGAGCCGATCCTCTTTGGCATCACCGGAGCTCAAGTTAAATTCAGCGAGTTGGACGGAACGATCGTTGCCATCGGGTTTGGGATATTGGTGGCCGCGGTCTTGGTCCGGATGGTGGTCACCGTTCTCGTAGGGATCGGATGCGGCTACAACATGAAGGAAAAAGTGTTCATCGCGTTCGCTTTGATGGCTAAAGCGACGGTCCAGGTGAGGGAAAATAATGGGAATTTTTAAATTTAAATTTTAATCAATGTATGTCACTTTTAGGCTGCTCTTGGACCAGTTACTTTAGGCCTGATCTCGGACACTAGCAGCGAAGAATATCAACATGCGACAAAAATTATGATGGTGTGCGTGTTATCGATCATGGTTACGGCACCGACTGGTGCCATTTTGATCACCATCAGTGGCCCGAGGCTACTAACGAAGACGAAAATGGTGACAATCCCGGAGGGTTGGAGGAGATCCCATAGACCCTCCATAAGAGACATCAGTATCATCGATGAGGAGGAGGAGGAGCGGGATGTAACTGTTAGTGGTACCGCCACCCCAGTATCTGGTGGAGTAAATCATAGAATGGCAAGTGGAAATAAGAATAAAGTTGAAGATCTTACTAGGATAGAGAACTGAGCTGAACAGGAGTTACGTAATTGTGATCTAGAGTTTTACTATGTATGTACATAATATACTGTGTATTTTTATATTCGTACATATATATATTTTGTTGTTTTATAAGTAATTATATTTTATTCTCATTAATATATATTTTTTATTTAAGTTGTCTCGGTGTTTTATTTGCGACTGACATTTAAACTTGTCTCAGAATAATTAAAAATAATCTATAAGGCAACTGAAATTAAAAATTGTTACAGTAATTTCATAAAAAATCAAATTTCGCTCCAAATTAGAAACTCTTCTTTTTGCTTAGATCTGGATGATCTTCTTCTTCTTTTTCTTCTCGTGTTCTTTGACCTCGAGTCTTCTCAGACCACCGCCCAAGTTATAAGTATTTTGTGATAGATATATAAAGGTTCCTATTAATAGGGATATTTTGGACGAATCTACTAACTTTGGGACTTTAACGTGCATTTCAGATAGATAGCGTACTAGGATTAGAATAATTATAATTTCATAAGCAGTCGCCACATCAAAAAACGAACGCAATAGCCTTATATTCAATTGTAAAGGCCTTATTATTCTAATCTTTTTTTTAGCTCTGTAGCTATGTGCACAGTATTTTCTGTTGCCTCACGATCTTTTCAAAATCTATTCAGCAAGCTATCAAAATCTCTAATCTCATCTGAATAATTAATTTTAGATTTTAAGGTAATTGATCTATACCTTAGATAGTCTTCTGGGTTTTGCCTTTATTTTTAGTATAGAACCTAGAATTTGGCTTTTTCCAATCCCGTGGTATTGGTGTGGTACCATGGACAATTTCGTTACATTTTATAGTTAATTTGTCAATATATTCTGCTGTCAGATTGTGCAGCATTTTATTTGCCATTTGATCGAGACTTGGTGATTATTCTTTTTTATTTCTTAAAACAATATGAATTTCACGGTCGTGATGGGTTCCATTTCACGCATACATGAATGTTCCTGGTCTTGATTTTGTCAACATGTTGAGGCTTAGCCGTTTGAATCATTTTTAGTGTTCCATTTTTCAACCATGTTTTCTTTTCTATTCTGTGCGGTTTTTCCATGTAGGAGTAGTTAAACTTTTTAACGGTTTTTCATATATTTGTGATTGGAGTGTTTCCATCCAAATTTTCAAAAATGTTTCTCTATAAGCACAGAAAGCTATAGCACACGGAACATCCAAATTGCCATTGTTATCGAATAATTAAAGCTTCTTAGGTTTGTTTACAACTTAACTAAAATCCGCCACTCGTTTTACGCTACTTAAAAATATTCGTTCGATTAATGTTTATTGTAAATCAGGCTTTAGAAATACGGTCAGCAATTATCAATATCCGTCTCTGCTTATCATTGTCAATCAAACGTCAAAACTGTCAAATCGATGTTTACAATTTTGCATATAAATTGTTTATTTTTTATAATTTCATTACCCTAACTAGAAGAGATAAATATTATTCCAAATTGGACGTAAATACTTGCCGTTTATTTAATGCTCTTATAATAATATGGGGATAAGCCAAGATCAAAAACAGATTAGATAAATGAGGATCTAAGGTGGTGGAGTCCATTGATGACTAATCACAGTTGATATTGTTCTAAAAAGGTCCTTTTTTTTATATACAACTACTATATGGTGCAACCTCAGGAAAAAAAAAATATCATACAATGTTGGTACCAGGTTTACGAATAGTTAGGGGTCCAGATTGGGCCTGGGGAGACCAAGGTGACTCTCGACAATTTTAACAAATATTCTTCATTCACTTGGTTAAATTGATATTTTAGATGGCGGTGAAGGGTTTGTGGGCACCGTCTGTGAATTGGGTAAACCAGGAACTGGAGCCTCTCCAGAAAAAACTGTAGTGGTCCAGTGGGACAATGGGGCTAGAACTAACTATAGAGTGGGTTATATGGGCAAGTATGACCTAAGAATCATTGATAATGCTCAAATAGGTAAGTGATATAATTGTTTATTCCATTAATTTCACATTAAAGTCCTTTGATTTGGTTGGCTGCTAGCTTTTCTACTAATTATTTACAAGTATTTCAAACTGGTTTGCACGGTTTTAAACCTTAATGGTTTTTCCCATTGTAATGCCAGTAGAGGCAAAAATACTTTATAAAAATGTTAAAATTATAATTTTTTTTGAGAAACCATAAAATTGAATAATTAGTTTATGTACTGTTAGTTTGGCTTTCATTTTTATAACTCTCAGATAGCCTAAAGTTCACGTAAATTATTAATGATCTACATGCATTGAAAGCCAAAACTTCATTTACTTTTTCTTAATGTCATCTACAATATCAACCAAATATACAAATTTCAAAATGGAATTTACAGGAATCAAGCATCCGAACACAGTGTGTGATTCCTGTAAAGTCCAAGGGATTAGTGGCATGAGCTTCAGGTGTAAGGTGTGTCCCAACTATGACTTATGTTACAAATGTTACCATAATGACAAACATGATTTGGTGCATCAGTTTATGAGATTCGACACGGCATTGTCACCTGGGTAAGGAGTATTTATTTAAATGTATTGTGAATGCATTTTGATAGTAATATTTTAGTGTATTATTGCCTCCTAGAGAAAAATGTCGTAAGGGTGAACTTAAGGGTATTTATGAAGGGGCTAAGGTAATCAGAGGATTTAACTGGGAGTGGAGTAATCAGGATGGGGGAGAAGGTAATTAATGGCCCCTAGGGACTTAATTTTATAGATTTTGTGAAAAAAAAAAAATTTTTAGGAAAAGTTGGTACAGTGATTGACATAAGGGGCTGGGATAATGAAACTAGTAGATCTGTGGTAAACATTCAGTGGTCCTCAGGAAATACAAATGTTTACAGACTGGGTCATAAAGGCATTTGTGATATTAAGTTTATACAGCCAACTAGTGGAGGTTCATATTATCCAGATCATTTGCCAGTTTTAGGTATGGTGTGCCCCTAAGTGTTGTTGATTGGCTTATAAAGTAATTTTAGGTCAAAATATTGAGCCCCCTATTCAAAGACCTGCAAGATCAGGCCCTTTACCTTTTGGGGTAGGAGATAAGGTTCAAGTCACTGTTACTTTAGAACAATTAAAATCTATGCAACAAGGGCACGGAGGGTGGAATCCTAGAATGGCTGAGGTATTGTTTTTATTATTATTATTTTTTACAGTTGAGTTTAAAGATTATTTTTAGTATATTGGGAAAATTGGACTGGTTCACAGAGTAACAGATAAGGGAGATATAAGGGTTCAGTATGAAGGCTGCAACAACAGATGGACCTTTAATCCGGAAGCCTTGCACAAAATCATTAGTTTTGCCGTTGGTGACATTGTTACCCTGATATCTGATGCTGAAAAAGTCAAAGAGTTACAAAAGGGACATGGAGAGTGGATAGACTATATGAAGAATGTAAGTAAATATTAAATAATAAATAAATGTTTATTATGCTACAAGAAAATATTAGATAACACTAACAATGGGTTTTCCATACTGTCTGAAAAATACAGTATTTAGTGGGCAGTTCCAATACAATACTGTTTAATGCTAAATTCATTAGTTAACAGTACAATAAAGGTAGATATGAACCTAATAGAAAAGTCTTGTATTTATTGTTTAAAATAGAAAGTATGCATGACTGTATTTAGTTGTTTACTTCATAGTTTAACAAAAATAACACCCTGACAGGCAAATGAGTTTTTAAAATCTTCAGTTAGGTTAGGTTGCGACTGTGCACAAGGTTTTGGTCATTATACAAAACAATGGTTCCATAATCTAGCTGTCAAACAAGAGCCTTCTCAAGCATTAATTTAATTATATATTAATTCAAACAAATTTTTAAGTAAAGCATGATGAAGGATAATTTTTTATTGACATGCACCTAAAAGTTAAGACCTGATCAAAAATGCCACCAAGATTCTTTGCTGATGCAAAATAAGGAAAGACTAAGGGTGTTCTGTTTATAGGTAAAGTAGTAAAATTAAATTAAAGAAATTATTTTTTTATTGTATTAGAACCTATGAGTAAGTTTGTGCCTTCATCAGAATTCAAAAGCATTCTTGACCATTTCAATATTGAGTCCTCATTAATTTTTTGCATACATTGACATGAATTATACGGAAAAAAACATTTCATGATTTTGTAAGATCAAAAGCCTTACTGAAATCTAACAGTACCAGTCAAGGAGGAGTCCATATTGGCTGATGTTTGGGATGTTTTTGGCTGTCCAATAATTATTTCGAAAATCTGACTGTATTGAGGGTATAATTTCATGCACATTTACAAATTCAAGCAACATATCCAGCACTATTATTTGAAACATTTTGGCAAAGATTAGTTAAAGAGAAATTGGTCTTAGCTCTGAAAGTAAATTCAATTTTATTTTGTTTTGGTAAAGACTTAATAATCACAATTAATTCTCCCTTAAATAGAGCTGATAAATTAAAACTCTTTCTTTTTCAAGGGGCAAGAAATTCAATGCTAAAAAGAACAAGATAATTATTTACTAGGTCAATAGCCATATTTTTTTTATTTTATTTCTGAGATGTCTTTAAAAACAATTTCAACATTATCCGCCTGGTCAACTGGTATACACTTACAAAATCGTCACTTATTTCATTATTATAGTAATATTCAAATTATTTAATTTATCAGAAATATTGTTTGAATTCTTTTTGTGGTTGTCAAGTTCAAAGGACAGGTATGCCTTTTTTCACTAAAAATAACAAAAGGCAGGTAGTTCTTTATGTCTAGGTAGAAGTCTAATATTCAGTTTGACCAGTTTTGTCACTTAATCATTGAAAAATCATTGCTGTAAAATAGATTCGTAATTTATATGTTGAACGTCTAGCTCAGACTGTCTCTTATCAAAGTTTTTTAAATCTCAATCAATGACTGAGTAAAATTAATTACTTAATTTTATACATGCATAGGGACATTTTACCGACCACTATCAAACTAAAACTTTATTATAAATGTGGCTAATATGGTGTATAAAGTTGTCTACACCAAACATCCCAGACATTTGTCAGATATATTAGCTAGTAATAATAGCATACATGTTGATAATCACGTCACTCTCAAAACTTACCAAAACATAAAACTACCAAATTTCAAGGCTCCTTTAGTCATAACATAGTTAAAATTTACAGTAATAGCCTAATAACCTCAAATCTAAACCATTGGCTTTGTCTTGTGAACTTTAGTAATAATTACGCTGTTTTTAATTTATAATAAAATTTCACTTCACTTAAGTAGGCTTTTTGCTGCTTCTGCTTTTTGATGTATATATATATTTTGATGTAAGTTTTTATAATTTTTAGGTATTCTTTTGGCAACATTTTGATTATTTTTTTTATTTTTAAATAGATAATAATGGTTCACTATTTTAAGTGAATTATTTTTGTTATTCCTTTTGTTAGTGCAGTGTTTAAATAGAATAGTTCTGAGCTCACCGTACCTTGGTATGGATTTGTATATAAGTTTTTAACGTAATATAAAGGCTATATATTATTACTATATAATGATATCAATTAAACTTGAACTGTTTCTACTAATCCTTGGTCATTTGCTACTTAAAATATGCTTTAATTATAATATTTTTACAGTCTTTGGGAAAACTCGGCAAAGTGCTAAAGATTTACGGAGACGGTGACCTGAGGGTTCAACTGGACGGCACAGTATGGACTTTAAACCCGTTGTGCGTTAAAACTGTGCCAGGGAGTGCTGCCGAACTAGCGAACACTATGCACGCCAACCAAAATCAGAGACAAGGTCCCTCCAGTACGTCGTCTTTCGGGTTTCGTATATCACTTTATTGAAATTATTCAAATTTTACAGTCGAATGGCATCCGGGAGTGCACAACACGCCAAATCCGGATTCGAACGCGTCGGTGGACGCGTTGGTCCGGGCCGCGGCTCAAGGTCATTTGGAGGCCGTGCAACGATTGGTCGAAGGCCCGTCACGTGTCCACGTTAACGCTCGTAGTAGCGGTAAAACCGCTTTACAGGTAAACTTGTAGAGTTTACAGGGAAATCTAACTGGACTGGGCATAGAATTGTTTATTAAAATGCCTGGAATAAAATTTCAGTTTATTCAAAAAGCCCGGAACATTATTGCGAGATGATTTAAATTGCCTGGAAGATTTTAAAAATTATTCTAAAAGGAGATATAAAAACGTTCAATGAATTTCATCGTTAGTCGACCTTGGCCCGGCAACCGAGCTTAATGACTAGTTTACCGAATTTTTCGGATTTTTTTTTAAATTAAAAAGCAATCTATTATTTAATTTGAAAATTAATGGTTGGTAAATTCTAAACAGTAATTTGTAGCAACCCGTTTTTGTAAAGAGCGAAGCTCACTATTACCCTTCTTTTTTCGAATTTTTGGACCTCTCGATATGTCGAGGCTAATAACTTTGGGTTTCTGTGGCGAATTTTTTTGTGGTTTTCGGTGTTATACGTAGGAAATATGAGATCAGGTGATGAAAAAAAACGATTGTTATCTGGCACTTTCGAAGGGAGAAAAACGAAAAATTATTGGCAATTTTTACGCGGGATCAATTTGCCTCGTTATGGTTTTTCCTCATTTCTTAAAACTTACAGGCACAAAAGTCCTTGATGCAAAGATGCATATTTGAAAAGGCGTTCTTTCAGATCAACCCTCGTGAAGTTGCTTTTTCCGCGCCTTGAACTTTTAACACAATTTTGCTTAGTACCTCGTTGTACAAGAAAGACTACGTCACTAAAATGCGTTTTGTAGAAAAACGGTAATATTTAAATAAAAACGGCTTCTAGGGAATTAGAGCCAGATAAATTCCAGGTGTTTGACGAGAAAAACTGGGTTTCTTTCGTGGCATAGATATGTCATTTATAAGCGTCAAAGTCAAAAAAGTGTAGAGCAAAAACTACTGTACATAGAAAGTTGTAGATTATGTCAAAAAATAGGTTCTAAAAAATTATTAATATGTTGAAAGTTTGAAACCTCTCAGTACCGCCAATAAAGAGTTATTAGGAATAAACTGTTGGTCATAAAAGGCTTTAAAATATCCTTATGTATGTTACTGAGCTTCATGAGTAATATCGCTATTTAAAGTTGAAAGAACTACTTTTCAAATGATGCAAACCAATCGATAGTAGTGGTCTGCTTTGTATTAGAAAAAAATTGAAAATTAAAAATTCTGGTTCAGGCCGGTGAACTAATTCGTATTTTTGTAAAAAATTACTTGCTTAAAAAATAAAAATACATTTACATATAAAACAGATCATTAGTTCATAATATAAATTAAACCGTTTATACTCCAAGCAGCAAAATCCTTTAAAAATTTAAAGAAAATAGAAAACCGAAGAACCGAGCGATTCCTATGCCGCCTAAGAACCCCATACATGGACAATAAATCAGGCCGCGGATAACGAAAAGATAACGAGACGATATTTTTCTCTTTGTTTTATTTTGTTCTTTGTATTAAGTGTGTTTTTGTGCGGATGTTTTTGGCAGTTGATCGGCAGTCAGAAATATACCCTCGTCATGTTAAATTACTTTTGATTTTTATTGCTGACGAGAGATATTTTTCGGCGATCGTTTATAACACTGCACAACAAATCGAAGGTTATTTTATGTTGACTGAAATATTTTTATTGTTGTTTACTAATTCGAGGCATCTGATTTCGAATCTGTCGTCAGTTTTACTCTAACAGCTCGAGTTGTTTAGATATAGCTACGTTCTTCTCATTTATCTTTATTTTTGGTTTTTTATCTATTATAGTCGCGTTTTAGATAAATTATTGTAATTTTCATCATGACTTCGCTAAGAAGGGTCTGCATTAACGATCCGAATTGTTTTTGTTATATTTGTGGTGAATATGTTTTTCAAAAATTTCGATTGAATATGTCAGACTTTGTGAAACGAGCGTATTTAGAGTGTTTTGGTTTTCCTTTGGAAACAGATAACAAGTGCTGGGTGCCCAATATTGTGTGCAAAATTTGTGTTGAAGAATTACGTTTATGGGCCACTAAGAAGAGACTGTCTTTTAAATTCCAATCCCCAATGATTTGGCGTGAACCTTTAAATCATCACGATGACTGCTATTTTTGCGTTGTTAATATAAAAGGAATCAACAAGACGAACCGCTCCAAATGGATTTACCCCACATCAACATCAGCTGTGAGGCCTGTAAGGAGCTCAAAAGATACATCTTTACCATTACCATCTACATCTACAGAAAGTTCTGATGAATTGAATGAACTGAGTAGCATGAGCGATGACGAGTTTGTTCCAGAAAATCTCTTTGAACCAAAACCATTCGATCAAAGTGCACTTGATGATTTAATTAGAGACCTTGGACTATCTAAAACTTCGTCTGAATTATTTACCTCCAGATTAAAAGAGACAAATCTTTTAACTAAAGAAACTAAAGTTTCTTATTACCGCACTCGAGAAAAAGACTTACTTCCCTTTTTCGCTGAGGAGGATAATTTTGTATTTTGTACTAATATTTCTGGTTTAATGACTGCCACGGGCTTGCAGAAATATGAACCAATCGATTGGTGTTTATTTATTGACTCGTCACAACGGAGTTTGAAGTGTGTACTATTGCACAACGGAAATAAACTAGGCTCCATACCAATAGCACATTCAACTAAAGTTAAGAAAGAATGCCCCACAATAGCACTGGTCATGAACAAAATCAAATATAACAATCATAAATGGGTGATTTGCGTTGATCTTAAGATGGTGAACTTCCTTTTAGGACAACAAGGAGGCTACACTAAATATCCTTGTTTTATGTGTTTATGGGATAGTAGAGCAAAATCAGAACATGGTCAAAAAAAGAATGGCCCTCTAGGGAAGCACTACTTCCAGGTAGTCTTAATGTTATAAATGAACCTCTAGTGCCACGAGATCGTATCATAATGCCACCCCTGCACATTAAACTAGGTTTAATGAAGCAATATGTTAAGGCATTAAATAAAGATGGTGAATGTTTCAAATATATTTCAAGGAAATTTCCAAGTCTAAGTTCAGAAAAACTCAAGGCAGGTATATTTGCATTCGCAAGTTGGTAAACGATCCTAATTTCACCAGCTCAATGTCAGAAATTGAGAAGAATGCATGGGATTCCTTTGTTTGGGTTATCCAAAATTTCTTAGGTAATAGGAAGGGTGATGATTACATTGCGCACGTCGAAGAGATGTTGTCACACTTCCAGCGACTTGGATGTAACATGAGCATCAAAGTGCACTTCCTACACAGCCATTTACACTATTTTCCTGAAAATCTCGGTGACATGAGTGAAGAACAGGGTGAACGATTCCACCAAGATCTTCGAACCATGGAGGAACGATTTCAGGGTCGCTGGGATGCACATATGTTGGCCGATTTTTGCTGGAGTATTCAGAGTAGCAGTTCATTCAAAACTACTAGAAAATCATATAAAAGAAAATTCCTGAGTGTATAGTTCTTGTAATTAAAAATGTTTGTACGTTGAGTGTATTTTTAATTCCCGAAAAATACTCCCTCCTTTTAACTCAAAAACTAGAGCTGACACATATAAACTGATGACATTATTTAATATCAGCATTAAAAATAAGCCTAGAATCATAAAAATAGTCCATGCAACATACATGCTGTTGGGCGGTGTAATCATTTGTGCTTTTGAGCCGAGTATTCTTCTCATTTTTATTCGACTTTTTATGGCTTGCGCCTGAAAGCAACAATCATGACTTCAGAATGGTTCATTTCAAGCAGTAAAGACCCAATAATTAAAGAATAACTAATTACTAAATCTTAAAATCAACATACGTTAAATAAGTGTCACACTTTAGGTTGCAGCGCATCAAGGCCACATCGCGGTAGTCACGTTTCTGCTGCGCCACGTCGCCAACGTCAATATAAGCGACACGGACGGCGACACTTGTCTGCATTATGCCGCCTTCGGAAACCAACCGGAAGTAAACCTTCTAATGGGTTCATTTAGTTAAAATGTCGCTAAACGGGTCGTTTTCTCAGGTGCTGGATCTCCTGATAAAAGTCGGAGCGGATTTGAACGTTGCGAATCGGAGCGGATGCACCGCCCTCCACGTGGCGGCGAATAAGCAACCGGCACGCTGTGCTCAACTTCTTTTAGCCGCCGGTGCGGATCCGAATCGGGTCGATCTTTACGGGGACACCGCGTTACATGACGCTATTGGAAAAGACTGTTTGCAAGCCGTGGAACTCTTGTGTACTACACCAGGTATGTTAAGGATTCGCTTCTCGGGCCCTTTAGATCGGAAAAAAAACGAAACGTGTTTCCTTCAAAAAGGAACTCAATTGCAGTTTCACTGCAACTCAAAAAATTGCACGTTATATTTGTTTAGGAATCTTTCATTTATTTAAACCTAATATTTGGGAAGCTGGGTCTATTTATTGTTAAAATAACTATAATATTAGGCTACGGTTATAGTGCATGCGTGTTCTGACGAACTGGCGTTCGGCCGAAAACGTCAGAATTCTTGGTCAGAACAAAAGTGGTTAGTTTGTTTGCGTATTGTGACGAACTGATTTTAATTTTTACTGGTTTTGTTGCCGTCGCAAAATATCCGTGATGGATGACGTGGACGATTATCTGTTTTTAGAAAGTCCTTTGTTAAAAATGTTGTTAATGAATGAAAGGACTATATGTATAAACGAAATGTTTGCTTCAAGGAATATTAATGGTGAATTTCACACCCTATTTGAAGAACTTTTACGCCAACCAGAAAAATTTTTCGAATACTTTAGAATGTCAATACAAACTTTCAACTATATCCTAGAGGGGATCGAAGAAAGTATAACTAAGCAATCAAACTTTCGAGAATGCATATCAGCTAGAGAAAGATTGGCCCTAACTTTGAGGTAAGTCTGTACTTAGTAATACTTACAAATACTTCCTTAGTTGATTGTCAAAGGAATAAAACTTCTTATTTCTTATCTACAAACCATATTTTTTAAATACAAAATAATACTGTTAATACATTTTGAAAAAGTTTATACGAAATCCTATTACGGTCCAGGGTTATGTGAGGAAAAAAATGTTGCTAAGTCTGTGTAGGTATTAATATTGTCATGCTCTGCGGTTTCTACACTGCTAGGTCCAGAAGGGGTAGTCAGGAGGGAACATGAAGAAGTCGGCCTAGTGTTATGCATTGGCTCTGAAGATTTATTGTAATATGAATAGTGTGAAGATGGATAGGTGTTTCCACAGCTTTTTTGTTGTTGAAAATATTGCTCATCGCAAAATACTTGCTGCAGCTTATTTCTCACGATCATTTTCCTCTCTTCTGGCACATTTTTAAGGTATGGCAACAAGCTCATCAAAAAATGATAATCAGCATCTTCTTGGTCTACTTTCTTGGTAACCGGAGCGTTTTTCTTTTTAAATTCCTCCAACTTTTTCTGTTCAATTTCCAGAAGCTTGGAAAAAGCACTTGACTTTGCAATTTTGGCACGTTTAGTCTGAGGAGTTATGTCGGGATTGTCGGGGGCTACACGCTGTGATTGTGACCGAAAGTTTTTCTCTGTTTTGGAATTACTTGATGCAATTGCGCTCAACTGTGACTCATCATCCAAGTCATCTTCACTGCTATCATCGAATTCTCCAACATCGTTTTCAAGCTCTCCGTCAGCCTCGGGTTCTGGAATACTACTTTGCATAATTCTAGGGGCGAATTGATCTTTCAGAAACAGCATAGCTGTATAATACGGCCATGTCGATTCTTTTCCTCTGCCCCCTTCTTGGCCCGATCGAGTTTCTGTGCATTTTTTAAATTCTTTGCGATAGGTGTCTCTTAGACCACGCCACTTATTTTTGACAGTTTCTACTGAAATAAAAAAAAATTTAATAGAAGATGTTCACTTTAAAATTTTATTATTATCATATTATATTTTTTTTAGGTATCTATCTACGGGGATGTCTTTTAGGGCACTCAGTTTTTCATATAGAATTTCCCATAGTGCAATACGATTAATTGTTTATGAAACATGTCTATCAATATGGAATAGCTTTCGGGAAAAACACATGCCTATGCCTACTACAGAACATTTAAAAGCTATAGCAAAAGACTTTTTCACAAAATGGAATTTTCCTAACTGCGTTGGCTGCATTGACGGAAAACATATCAGAATTAAATGCCCACAAAATTCAGGATCGTTATATTATAATTACAAACAGTATTTTTCAATAGTGTTACAAGGAATATCGGATGCCAGTTATAGATTTGTGACTGTAGATGTGGGAGCTTACGGAAAGCAAAGCGATGGAGGCATATTTTCGCTTTCGAACGTTTATAAACATTTAGAGCAAAATACGTTTAATATCCCAGATAACGACTATATACCATCAACAAAAATTATGGCGCCCTTTGTACTATTAGGTGACGACGCTTATCCGTTGAAGTCGTATTTGTTAAAACCATATTCAAAACAGAATCTTTCCCGTGAAGAACGGATATTCAACTACAGATTGTCTAGAGCTCGGCGCTGTATTGAATGTGCGTTTGGGATATTAGTTAGTAAATGGAGATTTTTAAAAACAGAACTTCAGATGTATCCTGAAAAAGTTGACATTCTAGTGAAAAGTGCAACCTTATTGCATAATGTAATTATCGACATGGAAGGAGTCCCAGTACTGACACAAGAACAACATGGTCTCAATAAAAAGACATCTGTTTCAAGGCGATACAATCGCTACGGGGCAACAGCGGCTCAAGTAAGAGACATTTATAAAAATTACTTTTGGAGCCCAGCAGGGGCGGTGCAGTTTCAGTATAACATTTTTAATTAATAATTAAACCTAAATTCCTAAACTCATTTCTAATTTAATGTAAGTACTATGGAATATATGTAATATTAATGTACCTAATGTAATACTTACGACTTGTATTCATTTCCTGTGCAATCTTTTCCCATTTTTGTCGAGATTGATCTCTATTATGGTAACTTTTGTCCTTCATGTCCCATAAACTTTTGTTTTCAAGAACTAAACTAATTAATTTATCCACGTCCATACTTTTACAATTCAAATTCGCATTTACATTCGTCCGAAAAAACAAAATTATTTGAAAGATCTATTCTTCTGACGAATTCGTGCGGGTTCGGCCGAACAATTCGCTCCTAACGTAACCACTATAGTTTGCTGCTGTTTATTTGTTTGTTCGCGCGTGTTCTGACGAGTTCGTCCGAACGCCAGTTCGTCAGAACACGCATGCACTATAACCGTAGCCTTAAGTAAAACATTTTTCATCATTCATTGGGAAATACTTACATTTAATTTTTATGAATTTCTATGTCTTATAATATTAAATTATGCAAACTAATCTTATGCCTTTTGTCGCATCCATTACACAGCGCCGTCCTGTATAATTATTAAACTATTTACGTACAAATCGTGTGCAAGCGAAGTAAATACACAGTATCGAAATAGCTCGTTCTGTACTCATCGAACACTGTACCTTCCGGGTCCTAGTCACGTTGTTACTTTCAAAACTTATTCCAGAACTACGAGCTGGATAGGTTATTTTTCCTAGAATTAAGTGAATCCGTATAAAGTGATGAGTTATCACTAGCCCTGGTATACCTGAACAAATGTTTATGCTGAAAAATTATTATTTAAATAAATAAGTCCGGGGAATTTACATTATTGTGAAAACGAGGTTAATTAAAAATACAATAGTTCCATCTGATCTGAACAACTTCCCGGCATCTGACACCTGCCAAGCTGCTCGATAGGGTCACAAGCATTGGAATGATATATAAATTTTAATAGAGAGACATTTCGAACCACGAGTAACCTTAATCTGGTCAACACAGGGAGAAAGTCTAAATTTAATTACTTATAAAAAATTAATTAAAAATTTTAACAATTTAAAATGAAACCAATATAAATGTTGAAATCATAAGATTACCAAGTAGGTAAGAAGAAAGTAATGTTAGAACATTGAAAGGCTAGAATTAGCATTGACGTGGAACTATGGACAGTTTGTTTGCTTGCAACATCTCTGATGCAATGATGTTGAATGCTTATGTAGAAATAGCAAGAAAAAACTTTTATAATATCATAAAAAATTGTCACTTATTCTGACAGGAACAAAACATTACTACTATTCCTCTTTAATAAAATATGAAGCATTTTTTTAATAAAATATGATAAAATACTATATAAAGAAGTCAATATTCAAAGTTAAATGAATGCAGGCATTGTTTTAGGCATTGTTGATTCCACCGACACAAGGAATCTTTATCAGTGACGTCGTAAAAAAATATTTGCATGATAAATATTTATTAATAATAGATTATGCTGTAAATTGTAATCAATATTACCGTTTATGAATTCTTTATGCGTTTTTTAAAGTACTTCATAAGAGTAAAGGTACCTATCTAATAAAAAGCATTTTTATGGAAATTAAATATTTTATAATTATTATAGATTTCTTAATAAGTTTTTAGTTAGGGTTGTTTCTATGCCTTATTCTACGTTTATGATGACGGTTCTCCCTTAATATGATATGACAATATATTTTTTAGGTACGTATTTACTTGCGAAAAGATCGGCTTGAATTTCTTTTTTCCCATGGTGCGGAACAAGTTTTTACTATCGTAACAGTTCACAAAAACACTGAAATGACTCAACCTTTTTCAACTAAAAATGAGATATCAGCTTTTGGTTTGCTGTGATGCCATTCCAAATTTTTTAGAAGCGTGTTTAAGTAATAAGATTTTTTTTTTTTTTGCTTTGAATGACACCAATAAGTTAAATTAACATTTTTTTAACACGAAAATTTCCTATTTTGAAAATGTGTGTAAACTTGAAATCAGAGAATCGGTGAATATGTTATAAACAAAACACCTCCCTTGCTCCTGAGCACATGTTGACTAAACTGTATCTTCACCGATCTGTGAGTAAAAAATGGAACATTGTGATTACTCAATTAAGATGTTACAACTTCATGGCAATTTAAAACATAATCACATCATATTTTAAAATAGTTTTAGGCATCCAGCAAACCTTTTTTTGTAAGTTGGTAGAAAAAAACCTAAATAGAAATAATTATTTCTGTAATTATAAAGCATTTTACTATACTACGAGTCGGAAATATTGTCAGTGACATCACAAACGACCAACAAGCAACACAACTAGAGTGGCTAAAAATAATGTTTAATTCCCACTATACAAAATCTATTGATAGCTTGCAAAATGTCACTTACTCTAATGGTGTGACCTCGCTGATCTGGTCGAACGTTGTACTTAGTAAAACTTTGCGCGGCTAGTTTTACTAAGTACGGGATACTTGTCTTTTTCTCTTGTGGTAAATCGCGGTAAATGGAGCAACAATTCGACCAGCCTTTAATTTTAGGAGAATGGCAACGCCTAGCCAACATACCTACATTTGTTGCTCTTTCATTCCATAGACGCGTTTGGGGGTTTATTCTAATAAATATTTTGAGTAATTTGTAATAAATAGGTATTTTAAGTAAAATAATTTTTTTATAAAATGGAAGACGAAGCTTCGTCAAGTTCTGGTCCGCCTGCTAAAAAAGTAAAAAGGAAATATTTGACTTCTGGCGAACATCAGTTAGTGAAAACTGTATATGAAAGTGTTCGTGCTAGAAATCCAGATTTGTCTGTTGAGGACGCGGCAGAATTATGCGGGAATTTAACAAAATTAAGTTCCAGGACAGTTTTTAGATGTCTTAAAGCTAAAGATGAAAAGCAAGTGGAGACAAGAGGCAGAAAAAAGATTGTGCTAGATGATTACGTAAAATATGCCATTCGCCGGAAATTGCACAGTTTTTTCTTTAGGAACGAGATACCAACAATAAAGAAAATTAAGACAGAACTTACTGCTGATAATTCTTTACCCATAATATCTTTTGGTGTTTTAAAGCGAACATTGCATGAGTTGAATTTTCTATATTTAAAAAGGAACCGCAAAAGTTTTTTAATAGAAAAAAATGAAATCGTATTGTGGCGAAGGAAATATTTAAAAGAAATTCGTGAACATCGGCGCGAAGGAAGAAAAATTTATTACACCGATGAAACATGGCTGAATGAAGAACACACGTGCAAAAGTATGGCAGGACTTAAATGTCACAAATTCGCGGCAAGCCTTTTTGGATGGGCTTTCCACGAGTTTGAAAGCTCCTTCCGACAAGGACCGTCGCCTAATTACTACACATATAGGTAGTGGTTCTGGATTTCTGGAAGGTAGGCTAAACGTTTTTGAATCGAAGAAAACGGGTGACTACCACGAAGATATGAACGCAGAGGTTTTTGAAAAGTGGTTTTCGTCGGTATTGGTGCGAGTAGACCCCGGTTCAGTTATCGTCATAGATAATGCGCCTTATCATAGTCGGCGAGTGGAAAAAATACCAACGACTGCTTGGCGAAAAGGAGACATAAAAGACTGGTTAAAATCAAAAGGGGACATACGATTCGACGAAGATATGCTCAAGGTACAATTGCTCGATATTGTTCGTATCCACAAAAACCAGTACATTAAATATGTTGTTGATGAAATGGCGCGAGAACGTGGTGTTACAATATTGCGTTTACCGCAGTACCATTGTGAACTAAACCCTATAGAACTTATATGGGCACAAATAAAAGATGAAGTTGCTAGTAAAAATAAAACGTTTAAATTGAATGACGTAAAAGTTTTATTAAACGAAGCTATTGGTGGCGTAACAGCAACTAACTGTCAAAAGTGCATCGGACATGTGATCAAGGAAGAACAAAAAATGTTGGATTTTTATATTTAAGTTGAAGTTGTAGTTGAACCACTTATTATAACTCCTGGTTCCGCAAACAGTGATAGTGATACTGACAATTCTTTAAATTCTTATGAAACCTCAGATAGCGAATGACAAATTTAAAAAATAATAGGTTGTGTCCAGTCAATAATAAATCATCTTGTCATGTCTTGTTTAGTCAATTTTAAAACACCCTGTAGATTAAATTTATTTTTAAAAGTGCCTTTTGTCTTCCCCATTCACATTAGTTGTTATAGACTAATAAACCTTAGAAACTATACCTCTTATTTTGTATTTTTTCTATTAGTATTTTTTGCAATAGAAAAAGCCGCCCATGTATGTGTTCCAATTATTGGCCGATAATTTATAAGAACCCAAGTGCTAAATTGAGCAAAATATCAGGGATATTTTATGCAAAATTACTTATACTAGAAACAAAATTTTTCATTTTTTTAAAAAGTTCTATTAATTACCTAAACTCGACCTAAATAGTAGGTATATTCATTTTTAAAAAATGCATACGCCGCCGCTGGAATCTACTCCTCTCGCCCCTAAAACGTCTTGGCTGCCCTAATGCTAACAATGAGTCACTGACAATTATTTCCGTCTCGTAGATTAGTGTATATTTAAGTGGATTTTTTTTTTTAAATTTGAAAATACAGGACCAATATAGTTATTTAGTAGGTTTGTATAGAGCTGTATTTGTAGGTATATTTAAGTTTTTATTTTTTTATTAATAATATGGTGAACTTAATAGCAATGAAATTTCCTTAGCAGAAGAAAAAGTGTAAAGTAACGCAGCCGTCTTTAAACTTTACTGACTTTCTAATGTAACGGTTTTCAGATCAGATTTTATTTGATTTAAATAATGCTATACTATAGATGATGCATCTAAATGATTTTTTAGATGTAATGACTGGAAGGCCAAATCATGCTTGCATTATATATGTGCCAACAACGATGTATAATATAAGTGTATGTAACGATGTATGTATAACAATGCCGATTTCAGAATGAAAATTGGCATCTAAGGGTTTTTTTTGACATGAGAAATTTGAATTTGTCCTTAATTTAGCTGTTATTTGGCTTTCAAAGGTTCAAGGCTTTTTGTACAACTCTATATTATATTTTTTATCTAGAAGAAGAAATGAATTCCTTAAAAATAATTTTTTAAATTTTTGCATACCTACCTATCTCACACACATGCATTAATTTTTAGAAAAATCAATTTCAGCGATGCAATGTAATTTATAAGCTTAATTAGATTGGATATTAAAAGGAAGGTTGTGAGATTAAAATCTCTGAGAAGATTACAAAATTTTCGTCGCAACTAAATGCTTAACGGTAAAAATAAGACTCTTGAAAAATGTCTGTTTTGAGTGCCAAAAAAAATTCATGCAAACAATGTTTACTAGGCACCGACTTCACTTTACGTAACAAGCGAGGTTTTAACGTGCTCCATCAGGCGGCGTTGAAGGGCAAAAATTGGGCCACGCAATGTTTGTTGCAACACGCGCGCCAACTGGTGAACGTAAAGAAGGACGACGGGTTTTCCGCCCTACACTTGGCCGCCCTGAACGGACATCGCGAGGTCGTCGAGACGTTGATCCGGGTCGGACAAGCCGAAATCGATCTAAGGAACAATAGAAATCAAACCGCTTTACTGTTGGCCGTCAGTCAGGGTAAGAAATAAGACAAGAAATGTCAAGATTATTTAAGATCTAACGTATTGTACATGTTTTTTTTTTGTTAGGCCATTCAGATGTAATAGAAACCCTAAT
The DNA here is from genome assembly GCF_022605725.1 of Anthonomus grandis grandis. NCBI lineage: Eukaryota > Metazoa > Arthropoda > Insecta > Coleoptera > Curculionidae > Anthonomus > Anthonomus grandis. The sequence goes on from NC_065558.1 coordinate 5,299,954, forward strand.
TCGTCTTAAAGCGGACGTAAACGCGACGGACGAGGACGGAGATTCCGCGCTGCACATGGTCCTAATGAAACGCACCCAACTAACGAGGGAGATCACCGAAAGTCACAGTCCACAGATAAACCAGATATTCCTGGAACTACCGGTGTCGGAGCACAAATTGGCCCTGGCGATCGCCTGTTTCTTAATCCGGAAGGGCATAAATATTGACGCGGTCAACTCTAAAGGCCAACACGCCCTGGATTTGCTGCAGGAACCGGCGTTACAGGATCTGCTCCGTAGTTACGTGGTGGTAGTCGAGGAGACGCAGGAGGAACGACAGTCGGATTTGCCCCAGTTGGATCTGCTCGTGTCGCGGTTGGAGGGTTATAATTTGACGAAAAACAGTCCTGGGGGGGAACCGAGGGGTAATAGGAGAAGCAGGAGGAATGAGGCTGTGCCAGAGGATGACGTCTCTTTAGGTAATTATCGAGGTTTTCTTTTATGAATTTTGAGATATCAAAGTCGGTTTTAGTAAGTCGATATATTATTATTTATAAGTCAAAGCTGAAACAAAAACATTTAGAGATGTTTTTGTGATCTTTTCAGACTTTAAGACCAATCTACTTAGCTCTTATCACATTTGTGATGCTGTAGATTTTGTGTTTTTACCTTTTATAAAAGTGTATGACCAGCATCTTTGCGATAATGGATGAATTTTTCGAGTTTTATACATTAGTTATGCCAAATGGCATCTACCTCCAGAATTAAGACAAATATCGTTCCTAAAATATTAAATAAATAACGTCAAATCTATTCTGTAAATTAATAAACTTTAAATTATTTATTTTTTCAGGAAATATCACGGAATGCCGAGTATGTTCAGAAGTGACCGAAGAGAACGTGAAACTGGAACCGTGCGGTCACAAGCCGGTCTGCGAGGACTGTTCGAGTCGCATGAAAAAATGCCTCGTGTGCGACGAGTTCGTGCAGAAACGAGTAACGAAGGACGGCCGCGTTGTGCAACCGAAAAACCGACAACCGAGTGCCGAGCGAGTGAAATATTTGGAGAATAAAATCGCCGAGTTCGAGGAGAGTCACGCGTGCAGCATCTGCATGGAACGGAAGAGGAACGTCGTGTTTTTGTGCGGCCACGGGACCTGTCAGGTGTGCGCCGACACTTTGAGGACTTGTCACATGTGCAGGAAAACTATTACCAAGAAAATTCCTATTTATTGAGGTTCGAGGAGGGATAGTTTATGGGAAAACGTCCGTGTTAGGTGTATAAGGTTGTCCTAAAATAGTCGTTGTGAATTTATCGATTGGCGTCTTAATTTGTTTTTTTTTTGTTACTGCCTCAGGTATTTTGGTTTCAGGCCAAGTTTTTATTCAAAGAAATCAAGAATAATTTTAAATGAACACTTTTATACCTAAAGGATTTTTAGTGAAGCATGCGTAATACATGTTTTAGACATAAATGATGTGTTTAACGGCGATTTCGGAAACACCCTAACATCGTATGTATTTAATTTTTAATTAAATCCGTAGGTGAGATCTAATTATATCATTTTTAAAATAAATAATTGTACGTTTTAGACTCTTAAGGATATACTGACTTGTAAAATATCTGTGATTTATAATATTTTTATCCGTTTACCATATTTATATTTAGGGAATAAAATTTTATTGAAATAAAGGATTTTGAGTAATGTTGTTTTTTTAGTTTATTATATTTGCACTCCCTATATCCAAATTTGAATTCAAACGTATTAAAGTCGATGATTAGTAGTTACAAATTTAAGGCATAAACTGCTTAAACGTTGCAAATGTTTTTTTCTCATTATTAAACTCGGACATGGAAAAATTCAAATTAGGTAAATCAAACAAATATTCAAATTCAAAAATTAGCTTTATTATCACGAACGAGTTGTTAATAAAGCTTTGCTCTGAACTAAATAGTCCTAATAAAATACAAATATCACAGAGTACAGAACGTCATTCTTGAGTGTAAAAATGGGGTATAATACACATTGAAAATTCAACAACATTACATAAAAAATTAAACTTATTAATAATAAGAAACACTAATTATGTAAAAGAGAATCAGACTGTTAGTTGCAGCTATAAATATAGTTACCTTAAAATGTTCGTCCAGGTTGTAACAAGCTTTTGAGACCAACGTTTTCTTTATAAAAGTTTTTTTAATTGAAGGGAAAGTGTCGCAGGTTGAGGTCTTAAAAACAAATAAATTTGATTTTATTTCATACCGGCGTTTCGGTTATTATTTAGGCCTTCAGACCGGCAATGTGTCAATATGTCAGTTGTGTGAGACAACTTGAGGTACTCGTCTTCTTATACAGAGTGATTGTTCGTAAATCTGTCAAAAAAAAATCTAAATCAAAATGGTTTATTTGTCAAAATTTACAATTTTATAGGTCAATATAAATTACAAGGGAAAAAAAATTACATTGACAAATAGGACTATTCTCTCGATTATAAAACCGTTTTTCCTAGTAAGCACAAGCAAAGAAGGGATGAAAAAGCCCTTTACAATTTACAAAAACAATTTTACAAAAATAAAAATAACGTTTTTATATAGGAATGCAAAGTAAGATATACAGATAATTAACCTAAGATTTTAAGACAGACAACGGCAGTGCGATAACGGACGAGCGCAAGGAGAGAGGACAGACGAGGCAAAAAAAGACTTCAAAAAATAATCCCAAGATGCGTGCATCGGTCTAGGCTATCAAAAAATATACGTATGTATGTTACGAGTTACGTGACCCTTACCAAGCATGTTAACCGGACCTTAGTTAGTAACTTTTATGCTTATGTAGCCAACGCCTTTTTAAACTTATAAATATACCTTAAACTAATTTTGTAAACACTTCTCTTTCTTGTATCAACCTTTGTACATTAAAAAGTCGTCCTGTATATTAAAGTTGTTTTTTTTTTAAAAGAAACCAGTCTTGATCAACCACAAAACTGGCGCAGTCGATAGTAGGATTTTTCCGAGAAACTGGCTAACCTTTTCCAAGTTTCTTTCGCGACGCGATTTACGGAAAGAACGAACAGTTTTTACAAAAAAGTACGGTCGTCTGATCTATCGTAGATCACCGGTCAATTGGGACAAGATACCTGTACAAGCTGTAGAAACTAAGCGATCGAGGCAGTTTCCTCAAGAAGAAGCAACAAATACAGTATCCTGGGAGTCAAAACCTATAGGAGCCCTAGACGTAAGCTAGATTAAGAAGAAACCTCAGAAAATGCAAATCGTCATGATAATATCAACCCTCTGCAGCATCGCAGCAGGAATAAAAACACCAATCATCCACAACCTAAATTCCAATCCTGGTATACTCCCTTTAAAATTGGGTAATGCTCAAAACAAAATAGACTCATGGACTTTTATACAAATATACGACATTAATAACATAACTAAACAATTTTAGTCATTACAAGTTTACTACACACTCATAAAAGAAGTAATTACGAATAATACTCACGAACATAACTTAGGAACAGAATTTTATAACACTTACCACATTGTAGAAATTCTTATAAATAAAATACAATCTCAAATTTTTCAAATAAATCCACATTTTAATAGAAAGTCAAAAAGAGGATTAATAGATGGTCTTGGATCAATTATAAAATCAATAACAGGCAATTTAGATCAAAATGACGCTGAACGTTTTAATCAAGCCATTGAAGCTCTAAGAAATAATCAACAAAATATCAAAACTCTTGTAAAAGATCAAATACTACAAAAACCTTAGAACGAAATCAATTGATATTAGGTGATCAAATAAAAGAATTACAATGTTTTATTTTAGAAACTCAAAATGAAAACCTAATAACTTATCATTTTCTACATTCTGAAACCATTATATCTCAATTAATATCTTCTCTTCAAATAATTTATGATATCCTAGAAAGAATTGAAGTAGGAATAACCTTCTCTAAAATAAATACCTTTCACAATGCAATTATTGATCCAAAAACATTACTGAATGAAATTAGAAGTGTAGAACAACATCTAGTCAATAAAAAATTCCCTTCTCCGAGCATTGTAGAGAATATTTTAATTTACGAAAAAATCATAGAAATCAAAAGCTACACAAAAGAAAATCAAGTTACGTTTATTTTAGAAATTCCAATTGTCGAAGAGAATAAGTATAATTATTATCACTTATATTCCCTTCCTACTCCTCTATCAAATACCTTTAAAACAATTATTCCGAGTTCCAAATACCTTCTTTTAAATGAGCAAAATTACGTACTTGTTAATGACGCTTGCAAAGAGGTCTACAACCAAGAATACTTATGCCTGGACCTCCATATAACAAAAAATGACAACCTAGCTCCATGCGAAGTAAAGCTGTTACAATACGATAAAAACACCTCCAGTTGCAGCCAGATTCCCATGAAGATTCAAGATATAGACATTCGCAGAATTGAACTAAATAAATACATTGTAGTAGTGCCAAGTGCAGTTGTTGCTATACAGAATTGTTACGGAAATAAAGACAATATACCTTTAAATGGCACCTATCTAATCGAACTAAACAGTGATTGTGAAATCAATATTAAAAATACTATTTTACACCGCTTTAAATATGCAAAACCTAGTTATAAAAACATAGAATTACCTAATTTAAGTTTTAATATTTCTGAAAATGCTGACTCTGAAATAAACTTTCAACATTTAAAACTAGAAAATATAAATAGTAATGAAATAAAAACAGTTTTAAATACCCTTAAAATACAAAAGCAAAAAACTTAATGAATTTTCGGAAATTCCAGCTGTACGAATAAATAGTGTTAGTTTTTATACTATATTACTTTTATTATTATAATAATTTTAGCAATTTATGTATTATATAAAACATGCTGCATGAAGAGAAAATTCTTGAAGACAACTCAGAGGGGAGGAGTTACGTGACCAGTAGCCCTTACCAAGCATGTTAACCGGACCTTAGCTAGTAACTTTTATGCTTATGTAGCCAACGCCTTTTTAAACTTATAAATATACCTTAAACTAATTTTGTAAACACTTCTCTTTCTTGTATCAACCTTTGTACATTAAAAAGTCGTCCTGTATATTAAAGTTGTTTTTTTTAAAAGAAACCAGTCTTGATCAACAACAAAACTTACGGAAAAAGAAAGAATAAATCTAAAAATGGAGTTTTAAAATATAATCTCCCAACATTCCACTGAAACTTAGCATATTATATACACATATATATCTTATGTTACATGTTACTAGTTCTTGTATTACGTTATTATACGCATTATTACATTTTATATATCACCCTACTTGAATTAATTGACAATTCTTTGTTCCATAAGTAGTTTAGATTTTATTTGACCAGAGAAAGCTCTCAAAGGCATTTGCTTTATGTCATTGTTTAAGCCATTCCACCATTCCAAATATGTCTGGAATATTCAAGCATTGATTTATGATTTACTTATTATATTGGGTATTACGTCACTTATAGCAAAAATCAATTTAGAAATTTTTATCTCACACGCTCAAAAATTGAAAAGAAGAAGAAAATAGACTTATTCACGTATTTAAAAAAAATATGAACCCAAATCTGTAATGATACCGTTCGATATACTTGTGGTATAATAGATTTTTTATATACTTAGGAGCTGATCTATTAATCTCTGAGCTCGTTTCTTCTTTTCAATATCCTACCTAACTTTGTTATGAATATTATAATTAAAAAACGATAAAAAACAACAAGAAGACCTATTTTTTTTTAAATACCTAATTTGAACCAACGTTTCAGTATTTATATCTACTACCGCTATCAAAGTAATTAAAGAAAAATAAAATTAAATTAAAAATAAAATATACTTATCTTTTAAATTTCCAGCTATGTAGTATCATCAAAATTGCTTCCTAATTCTTCCTAATTAAATACTTTTTTTATATGATTTGACGGTTTATTAATAGTTTGACAAACTATTTTTTATATACCTATTTCAGCTCCTAGGTATATAAAAAATCTATTATACCTCAAGTATATCGAACGGTATCATTACAGATTGGAGTTCATATTTCTTTTAAATACGTGAATAAGTCTATTTTCTTCTCCATTTCAATTTTTGAGCCTGTGAGATGAAAATTTCTAAATTGATTTTTGCTATAAGTGACTTAATACCCAATATAATAAGTAACTCATAATGAATTCGATTTATGATGTCTTGTACTTTATGGTCGCGATTTCGATTTCTTGCAGGCAATTGAAAATTAAATTAAAATGATCCTTAACTGCCTGGAAGAAATAGGCAGCAATCTTAGTACTTGATTTAGTAACAATATAAATAATACTTCCCATGTGCAATTATTTGAAAAAAAAGTTAAGTCTTGACTTTTTTAAGTATCATAAAACATGCAACTAAGGCTCTTTAGACTAGAGACTTGAACTTTTAAAAAAAAACTACTGCCTGGAATGTAATTTATATTTCTTCCAGGCATTCATTAAATCTTATCTCAACTGCCTGGAAGTAGTGTCTGGATTAAAATGTCAATATTTGATTGATCCCGGAAAGAAGACATGAGGTTGGCGCTGTGTACACTGATTTTTTCAAAACGTTTGATAATGTTCATTATGTGACCTTGCTAACTAAACTTGACAATTTTAGTGTGCAGATTTTTGAAAAATTATTTTAAGGACATAACCCAATTTGTGACTTACTTTATATGCAAACTGAATATACCTACTTTATATGCTGTCAATTTAAAAGTATATATAAGTGGTAACACTACGGTCAAGTTTTAAAACAACTTACGTACATTTTTTGCAACAAAATTAGGCTCTTTATTAACCTAGATAAATGCCATAGTATAATCTGTTCAAGAAAAAATTGTTAAGACACCTTATTCATGTAACCAACAACTCTTGAACTGCAAACTTAAATGTGTTGATGCTATCAAAGATCTAGGTGGAACCCTTGATAGCAAATTAAGGTTTGAACATCACCTAGACATACCCACATAGCAAATATATCTTATATGTAAATGCTATGTATACTCATAATATCCTGAGGTACACCACATACAACATACAATGAAAACTGTAATAAATGCCTTTTTTTAATGCTATATGAAATAAATATATATTTGTCACACACTAGGTAATACATGGAATATACTATTACTATGTACAGTGTATATCCTCAATATACTAGATATTTAAACTATATCCAAGGGTAATATCCTATGGATGTCTCATAAACATCTATTATATTCTTTACAGAATATATAAATAAATTTTCACTATTTCAGGAGATATAATAAATATTCCTAAGGTATATAGCTGATCTGATATCCATGAAACATTTTCTGGATATACCATATATGCATAATTTCCTAGGTAACAAATTGACGTCTTGTATACCTCGTTTTTCGTAGTTTCTGATCTATATGACGAGTCATTTTGACTTCCTTACTACCTTAAAGTACAAATGTCACATCCAAAATGACGTCCTAAATAAAGGCTAAAAGACGTCTTAAACGGAATTGAAAGTGGAATAAGAGTGGCAATGAAAAACTGTTTTTGTTTTTCTGATATCTCTTTAAATAAAGTCGGTAAAGGTAAAAACGATTTTGACAAGTTTCGTTTTTTTTTGAATATCTCCGGAAGTATGTGGAATTTTAAAATTTTTTAAACGTCATTTTATTAAGCTTCAAATTGCCCAACTTTGCCTCCATTTAATCGACCCCGTAACTCTTACGGTTTCCGAGATCCCAATGGTCACTCTCGAATTTGGGACACTCTGTACATCGTTCATATATATATGTTGTGTATGTACGATGTATATATCGAAGGTTTAGATATTAGCAGGCGACGGTAATGTTCACAAAATATATACGTATATTTATACTTGAACATATAAAAATAAAGTTTATCTTAATGTGTATAATGTATATACATAGAACATACACGATATTTTTTGGACTTTATAGGTATATAGCATGCGATATCCACTGTTATCGCTTGCTATGTGGGTAATATGTAAAAAGTTGTATAAAATCTTTTTCGTTACTAATATTGTAACCTTGTATAATTATCTAACTAAGGAATTATCCTTGGACCCGTATTACATTTATACCATGGTTTGGACTTCTTTGGTATCCAAGTATATACAACATGGACAGAGAATATAAAAGAAAGTCCACCTAAACGCCAATCCTTACACCCTACGTACAATACTCCAAGATCACAATCAAACTACTTACGGTGAATACAATGGTATTCACCGCTTATTCGTTTAGTAACAATTCAAGTATTTTTTTTTTAATTTTAACAATAGAAATGCAGAATACTCGCTTGACTATTGATTTTTCTTTGTAAATTTTGTGCGGTTCAGTAATTGGACAGCGGTGCCTATCAAGTGGCCCGTTTTTTTATATAAATAAATAAATACATATTTTATCCACTGCGCCCTAAATGAAACGAATAAACTAAACCTACAATATTGCAGAACCTCTTTTAACGCCACAATTTCACTCTACCCAACCCAAAATATTTCTTCGATAAACAATCAGGTGTAATAAAACTCACCGCTGATATTGTAACTAAAAATATATTTATTTTAACTTAACAATAACACCTATATAATACATAAAAAAAAATAAATATATAATTGCATGGCTCTCAAGATTCATTACCGCTCGCGTCGTTATCACATTTCTTTTCACTGGCATTATTGATGTCACTATCGTTTTCTAGTGTTTGATCGGATTCCTCGTTAATTTTTAACCTCGTAACCGTTCTATTATCGTCCTCGGAACGTTCCCCGTTCAAAAAAGATTCCGTTTTACGTAACTTTTCACTTAACGTGTCCTCCTTTAAGGAAACCTTGACACAATCATACTCGGGTGGCTTCAGAGTGTCTTTTGGCTGACAACAAATTACGACCTGATCACTCTTGGCCTCGCCCTCATTTGTTTTCGATTCTTCAGCCATATCGCAGCCTAAATTATCGATTCCCTTATAGTCCTCGTCCTCGTCGTCGTCGTCCTCGAAATCCTCGTCGATTATGCTGATGTCACGCACAGAGGGTCGATGGGATCTACGCCACTGCTCCGGTTGCACCGCAAATTTCGTTTTTCGTAACAATTTGCTGCCCAAAAGGGTCACCAAAGCGGCCCCAATTGTCGTCGTTATCATAATCGATAAGATGCATACGGTGATTATTTTTTTGGCACTGGAGTATTCCGCTGATGTGGTGTCGGTTATGTAACTGAGTACTATAGGAGCTAGAGCAGCCTGAAAAGCGATTTTAGATTAGAAACTGACTTAAAAGCGATGAAGTATTCTGTTCACCCACCTGTACAGTAGCCTTAGGCATCCAGGCTATAGCACAAAAGATCTTCTCCTTCAAATTTAACCCGCAACCAATCCCAATAACCAGAGTCGCGAAAATTCTGATGATTACTCCCACTATGAGAATCCCCACTCCAATCAGAACCACGGTGCCGTGAAGCTCCTCGAATCGCATTTGGGCACCGGTGATACCAAAAAGAACCTTGAAAAAACCCCAATTGTACAGTTGCCGAAAAACAATTTTCTTTTTAACTCACTGGTTCGACGATCATCCAGAAAATCTCGAAAGCGGTCGAGGCAGGGTTTTCCTCGGTGCTCCATCCCTGTTTCGTCCAAAAGATGAGGGAAACGAAGGCGGCTACGACAGCCCCTAGGGGTCCCGCACCACCGTATCCCAAGTGTTCGCTGAAGTATATCGCCGCCATGCCTCCTGCCAGCAGCATTATGATCCTGAAGGGTACCTAAGAGGTTTAAAAGTCACTTTATGGTCAAGAATAGTTGATTTTCTTTGATCTGAGCGGCGTAGTAAGGACGTTTAAGTGGTTTCTGGGATGTACATTTAATGTACAGGGAGTCCCCGTTAAATTGGTCAAAAATCTAGAGGTGTTAAATCGGATGATCTTGCTGGCCAATGGACTGGACACCTTCGTTCGGTCTTACACTGTGACAACGTGAAAAGATAATCTTATATGGAATGGGTCGCAAATTGGTGCAGGGCGTTCCTCTGTATCCTGTAACAAGTGTAATTACAGTAACAAGATTGGAAGTTTTTAGCGTAATCATCCACAATCTCCCTGGGATATGGAAATGTCATTACCGTTACCTAAAGAATCAACATACGACCAGAAGTGCTTGACATTTTCAGGAATTAGGTGTTCCATAATTGTCACTATTAAAGTATGCAATGGGTACACCACCGCTCCTTTGGTCACCAAAAATCTCATACGTTCTATCGCATAAAAAAACGAGATACTTATCTCCGACGATAAAAGATCCTCGCATAAACAGCTCTTCGTTAAAATAATAATGTTGAAGTCACAGGAATGAACAGACAGAAAATTTTTATTAGTCTTATTACGTATACCTCTAATATTTTTATACTAAATACACTGCAAGTTCAAAACTTACTAATGACGGAGGCTATGATGATTTATCGATTTGTAGATGTTACAGATCCGTTGAAAACCCTAAAATACCGAATAAAGCCATTAACATTTGTCGAGGAAAATGCAGATGTTGACCAAATATTCCACAATGTAATCCTTAAGAGAGCTGAAAAAAGATATAAGTGGAAAGAACTGTTCATAATTTGATTTACCAATGCTTTTGACTATTAACTCAAAGTTCTGAGAAGTTATTGCCCTATTTACCAAAGGTTTGGTCGGGTCAAGGAAGAGTCGAATGATAATTATGTTGGTGTATGATATCTTATTCTAAAGATTTCAATATTCTCCCAGTCAAAACTCGACTGCATCCTAGAGTTTTCAATGAAAATAAAGACAAACTCTTCTCTTATCAAAATTATCACGATACATCATCTATAAAACGGCTCCAACCAAAATGGCCTCAACTACTAAATTTATTAAGTCAAAATCGTTTTTTTACCCCCCAAATTCATCCTCAGAAATTCACTATTTTGTCATTTGGGTAAATTATGAAAATATTTCCAGTCGTTCTCAAGTTATGATCAAAAATGTTCGTTAAAAAATAAAAATCATAAAATAGTAATTCGGTTTTTAAATATTGAAGTTTGGTGGCCTTTGTACCTTGGATGGCAAAATCGCCTTTAACTCAAAAAGTTTTTGAGACACAACAAATTGTTTTTATATAAAATTATTCGAAAACAATTTGACTTTATCATGTGTTTTATAAATTTTCAATTTTTTTTTAAAGAGAAGAACCCTTGTATGGATTTTATTTTTTTACACAAAAAAAATGCGTCGGATTCAAGGGTCCTTTTTTGTTGAAATTCTATTAGAATATTTTGGAAAAAATATACTTTTGCCAAAAAATGTAACACACATGTGATGCAAGTCCATCCCTGGAGAAGTCACATAACCTGCAATGCCTCAAAAAGTGGCCTCACCATCTATAATTTAAAACCTAAAAATTCCATTAAAATCTATAAGAGTGTTTTCAATACATAGGGAAAAATTGTATTTTTTTTTGGAAAATTTCAACATCCTGTATTTTGTAAACGACGCACTTCCGACCATCGGTATTATATCTGTATACTCTAACATATTTGACTAGTTATACAGCGTGTATTTTATCTCACTTTAGTTTTCCGCTTAAACAAAACGTTTCTTTTGGTCTTCATTATTAGATTAATACGCTACATTAAGAGATCATAATGCTCAGACTACTGCGGCTTTAATTCAAATAAAATGAATGATTTATCGCATAAGGCAACTACAATTATGCAAGTGACTTACCAAAAACTTATCGTTTCTCTCCGGGCAGTACCGCAACAGCAACCCGAACAAAATCCCAAACCCGAACCCGCCAAATATGGAAACTGGCCCTTGTAGCACCAGAGACGTTAAGGAACTGTGAACGAACATGATACTTTTCACTATACCAAAGACCGCTATCGAAGTGGCATCGTCGATACTCGCCACGGCAATGATTAGAGTAGGAATACCTTTGGCCACTCCATAACCTTTAGTCCGCAACCTGAAACCTGTAAAGTTATTAGGGAGAATTGAAATTTGGTTGCAATGGACCAACCTGAAGAGGCAGGGCACCACAACCGCCGGTGCTACTGCAGAAATTATGCTCCCGAGGAGAATCGAGTAGTCCCAGGCCATTCCTAGGAAGAACCTGGAGAGGATGGCGCATACTCCACCTTCAACCAACCAGGGGATCAGGCTTAGTCTTACCACGATAAATTTTAGACGCCAGAGGGCTTTCGGGTCCAAATCCAGGCCCGCTCTGATTAGGATTATCACCAGAGCACCATGTCTGGAAAGTAAGTAATAATATAAGTAATAATCTAATTGAACCCATTGCAAAAAAGCAAATTCTGATGTTACGACATTGGTTTTACGTTAAATATCTACCTGCATTACCCCATACATCATAATGCCCTGACTCGAAAGTTGCATGAAACCATAAAAATTATATAAGAAAGAAATTAAAGGTTAATTTATAAGTCCTGTCGGGGAAAATTTCAAGAATTGAAAATACTTACAATATATGCCCTATGTATGAAGAATGCCTATTGTATTTTTTTTAAAATATGGATTTTTTTAACAGTTGCATACCACCAATTGCATATTCTACAAGAACATACAAATATACATATCCCAAATACAGACTTATTATGTATAAAACGGGACCATACTATAGCTGTATTAAATTATACAACAGTCTATTAAACAACAGTCATTTAAATTCCTGCTATACAATGAACAATACACTGCTCATATAGGTCTTAGGAGAGCCAAAATCTCGACTTTTTGCCGGTTTTTCGGAAATATTCTTGACTCAGTTATCTAATATGCTCAGTATAATTATGAAATTGTGTTTTTCTATTGAGGTTCAATTATTAAAGCCTTATTATTACTGATCTAACAAACAGCTATACGTTAAAAGATTATGTTTCAATTGTTGCTGGATCTAATGACCCCAACAGCAAAAAATACCCATTATTTAGAGAAATAAATAGTAAATTAAAATACTTGGGACATATGAAAATTATATCAGTGTTTTTTAACAAGACTTCAAATCATTATAAGATTAATACTTTCATTTTAAAATTTAACAGTAAAATTAACAGGTGTATGGAAAGGTTGAATTTGTGTGTACAGGGCTTTTATTACTTAATTGGTATAGAAAAATATACTTCATTAAAAAGTCAGTAATTTTTAAGACGCGAAAAATGTCACAAAGAGAAAAAATAAAAAATTCAAAGTCTTAGCAGGTCATCTAGCTATAAGGTCTGATGATGCTTTATTAGTGATACATTTAACCTTCGTGACATATAAAAAGATGTTTTGAGACCGAGACTTGGAGTTTTTTATTTTTTCTTTAGTTACGTAGGTCTCTTTGAGATAATGGACGAGTTCTTTCAAATGTCACAAAGACAGGGCAAACTTTATTTTTAAGGATCAAGCTGACGGTAATTGCAAATTTGACCAGCAAACTCCGAGTGTTGAGGTTACTGTTTTAGATGCTAGTAATGTAGTAAGTCATACAGAATTGCATACTGTAAGTAGAAATTTTATTCATACATGTAATGCTCTAATAAGATTATAGCAAATTCTAAAATTATCGCGCTTACTTTTCTTTGAACGTACAGTCCCAAAGAAATGAGTCAAATGAATTTTACCTTTTTATAAATAATTGTGACTATCGTTACATATTACTTATTACAACACATTGGCTTATGCAAGAAAAATTGATCTGTATCCCAAGTTATTCAGTTGTATATTCTTTTGCCTTATATTTAATTTTATACATGATGAATTTTTAACTATTAATCGTTTTATAGCAAGATGCATTTATCTTTTAGACGAACAAAACTTTGAGTTTGTTGATGTTTTATCGGTAAACTTGAACTTATATGTGGTGTGTATTTATCGGTCACCCACTTCCGAAATTGCTGTGTTTTTTAAATAGATTAGAAGCTCTTATTATCTCTGCTATCCATTTCTTTAACTGTTATGCTAGCTGCAGATTTTAATATAAATTGTCCTGACGCTGCTTCATTTGCAATAATAAGAGTGACCAATTTAATTAAATGTTCTTATTTACAGATACATTCTTGTGTCACATGTCTCGGCCTCATTAACTGACAATGTTTGTTTTATTAATTCTCTAAAAAAAAGAGCAGAACATAGGTTAAGCAGAATTTTTAGTTCAACAAACTTCAATTAAAGATCTTCAGGTTTCAAACTTCAGGTTTAAAGAAGAACGTAATAATACTTAATGGGACAATGTTTTACAATCACTTGACCCTTTTAGGTGATTTTCACCATAAACTAATGAATATTTACCACAAAAAATTTCTAGTAAGAAAATTTAAATTAAAGAATCCTCGTTTACTACAGGAACTGTAATTTCAAAAACATTCGAGCTTTACATAATAATTTTTTAATTTGTATATATAATAGTATATATACATATATATTTTTTTTTCATTTAATGTTTTCTTGAATTGTATGTCTTTCTTATATTTTAAATTTATTAATATTTCTTCTTTTAATGTAGTTTTAATTTTTAAGTAAGATTTTGACAGCTTATTTATACTATTGTTGCTTTGTTAAAGAGAGACTTTTTCGTTTGCTAATAATGCTTGACTTTAACTTTAATGTTCCTCTTAGTACATTTCTATCAGAAGAGAAAAAGGTGCTTAAAACTAACAATCAAATAAAACTTTTAATGAACCAAATTTTCCTTTCACATAATTGTCTATTCACACTCATGGAGTTTCGTGACAGTAAATACGCGTCCAATTATCGCCAGACACCTGCAATCTGGTACAACCTAGAAAATGAAGGGGTACTACACCAGATCCATTAAAATGTGTGTCAAAGCGTGAAATTATACTGATTTCAGTGCTCTTCTATATTCGGATCACGCGATCTATTATGCAATTTACTGTCTAAGTGAACGATAATATAAAGCGCACTAGTATGAACTAACGAATTACTTTCTCGTGTATATTATTGTTCCGAAAGATCTGAATGTAATATTTTGAGAAAACTAGGAGTTCGTATATTATTATTTCCCAACAATGTTTATTAGTATAATGTTTAAGTGAAGTAAATCCAGGACATCCAGGCTAGTATATTCTGAAGATGATTCAGTTAAACATTCCTTTAAATAATTTTTAGAAGCTGTTGCTTAAGTTTGATGATGCCTTTAGGGATGAAACACGCGAACCCATTTTCAATTTAAATATAGACTCGAAATTTTTTAACCCAACTTGGTGGACACTACTACAACAATGGACTACTACTCTCTATTTAATTATAAATTTAAAAAAATACATACATAAAGATGTAATAACCTTAGTACCCTGCTTGAAAAACATTGATAATAAAAGTAATTAAAATTAGAAGAAATCTATAAATACATTTATAAAAGAAATACTTAACTTTAAGTGGAGTGAAAACTTACTTAAATATTAAGATGTAAATTCCCTTTTACTTGAAGAGCATTTGGTTTATAACAGACACTCTCCGGTTGTTTATTCAATTTTTGAACAATAATTCACATGTGATTTTACACTTTTGTATGTGTCTAGCCTTTAAGGCTTATTTGTCATAGTCTTAAATTTTTAAGTTTTCTATTTATATAGGTAGGATTAGGTAATAATCATCAGTGCTACGTATAAGACCCCTATAGCATCTATATCATAAATAAATACATCATTATTATTAAGATTATTGTTCATCATAAAGCAAAATTTGAATAAATCCACTGCAACTGCCTGGAAAAAGGAAAATTATTTTTCTTCCAGGCATTTGAGGTTATTTCTTCTTAATTCCAGGCATTCAAGAGAAGAGAATGATATTTTTAATTAATATTTAAAAAATGCTTGGTCATGTCTGTTTCCCAGTGGTATTAAACGATTCAGAAGGTTTTAAGTATTCCAAAAACGTTGGCAAATGCGTATGAAATTTATTAATTTATTAAAGAGACATTTCAAAGTTGGCCATATTCGATATAAGACAAATATGCATAAATTAATAAGAAATTTTGAAAGCTCGTAGCTTGGCTAAGACGTACAACTTTTCCAGTGGTACCAAATGATCAGAAAGTTCCAAATATTTTAAAAACGTCGACAAATATATTTCAAATTTATTTGTTTTTTCAGGACAAAAATAAGAGCTATAGTTTGGAAACTATATGAAAGTCGTACGTCTTCGACTTTTCCAGTAATGCCAAAAGGTGCAGAAGGTTTCAAATATTTTTAAAAAAATACGTTTGAAATTTGTTAGTTTTTTCAGGAACAAATTTCAACATATGAATTTTTCCTGGGATTCCAAAATGCTTCAAAAGTTTTACAGAACATTCCTGAGATGTTCTAAGTGTATATTACTAGAATGTCTTTAGGTTATTAGGTCATTATTAGTACATAGTTGACTTCCTGTAAAGTTTCAAGTAATTTAATTGCTTTTTTTTTAAATCATAGGCAGCATTTCAGGGATGCATTCATTTAAGAATATTTTGAAACGTTATGAAGTTTTAAAATTGTTTTGTTATATTATCACGTTTTTTAGAATCGTAATGAGGGTCACTTAAATTCTTAGCACAATTAAATCTGTACAATTTGTATGAAAAATGTTTCTGAATCTGAAATCTTTTGAAATTCTATTTAAATCCTAATAAAATATTTACGAAACGCCTTGTATATATAATTTGCCATAAATGCCACTGGCATGTTAACAGAACCATATCGGAAGCCCCAATATAAAACAAAAGAGGAAGTTCGTGCAAATAATACCAACAAAAAGAGTATTTTCATTTATTAATTTCATATCTATTATGGCACATCGATTGTAAAATCGGAACGGTAATTAGCTCGTTTATTATTCCAAGCGGGTGTCTCCTTACGTAAATCAATGTTTCATTGACCAACCTTTTCGTTTGTTTTCGTGCATACCAATAATAAATCGTATTACCTAATTTTGTTGGCTACCTCAGAGAAGGATTCGTCCAAGTCGACGAGTCCGACATTTTGCAGAAATAATCCGGTGAAGAGCATCCCTATGAGGGCCGGGAGGGTGGTGAGACTCGTCACCCAACCCCCCAAGTATGCGCAGATGCTCAGCAGGATCAGCTGGAAGAGTTTTCCGTGAGGAGGGGCTGCTGTCTCACCTACGGATATCAAATTAGTCAACCATCAATCAATCAACTTATATGTGAGAAAGTTTCGATTCGTTTTTTATGAAATTATGCCTAATTCATTGGAACTTGAAGTGGCTGGACATTTTTGAATATTTGCAGCTTGAGGAATTTTTAGGACTTCAAAGTAATTTCTTTCAAAATTTAGGGCTCGTTAGGTGTTTTTTGGCCTCAATTAATACTTAATAAAATTATAGTATATATCATCTATTCTGAAGAATATTCCATCAATTTCTCTGGTGTATTAGATACTATACAGGGTATTTCAAATTCGACCCTCGACATGGAGATCTCGGAATCTATAAGAGTTACGAAGATGGTTAAATTGGGGCAAAGTTGAGAATTTTTGAGCTTAACAATATGCAATTTAAAAAAACTAAAAATTCCGAATGGTTCCAAAGATATTCAAAAAAAATAGATTTTAATTTTTTCTGAGTCTACTTCCGATCCGATGGTGTTTTTAGATTTTTGGTGTTTTTAGATACGACGTTTTGGCTTTTGCAATCATCATCAACTCTGTTTTTTTTTTATAGGCGCTATATTCGATTATTGCATTTTTAAAATCTTTGCAAAATGTCCTTTTTAATGATGTTTCACAAGTAATAGTTTTTATTTTTTAAAACCTGAATTTCTGAAAAAAATTAAATCTACCAACTGGCAAGACAACACTTAAACTGTCAATAGATATTACACGTTAGATAGAAATACTAGCAATGTACCGTAGTAGTGTAGGTAGACACATTATTCCAGAGTTGCACCCTAATTATTTGAAGTCATTTTCCATTTTATTTTACAAAATTACGTGAAATGTCTGGAAGACAGAAAATCACGCAAAATTCCTGTAAAATATTTAAAAAAATTATTGAAATCTTTAGAAGTTGTAAAAATGTCTAAAATAATATGGAAAATTAATCCAGGTTTCTGAAAAACCTACGAAATTACTTTAAGAGTATGGAAGTCATAAAAAATCACTCCAAGCGTCTGGAAAATAAAAAAACTGATTCTAAAAGCCTGGAATAAAACAAGATTTTATATTAAATGCCCGAAATAATTAAAAACTTACTCCATTAACCTGGAAAATTATAAGAAAATAAAAAAACATGCCAATTTCCCCAAATTAAAAGAAAATCTTTAAATTAAATAAAAACATTACTTTGCAATATTATACATATATCGCAAATACCTGCAAGACATGGAAAAATTTGGAATAAAACACAATTTGATTACAAATGCATGGAATAATATACAAATATTCAAAAGCTCTAAAAATTGTTAAAAGTTATTTAAAAACTGAAAACCAAAACCTATTTTAAAATATTAAAAGTAAAAGAAAAGTGATTTGAAATAACTGGAAGACGTGTAAAATGATTAGAAAGTCCTGGAATTAAATTAGATTTTATTCCAAATGTTTTAAATATTATAAAATTGCCAAAAAAATCCTGAAAATTTTTTATTTTTTTTTTAATTTAAAAACTCTGAAATTAAAAATTAAAAACAAAAACTTATTAAGCTTAAACATTAAAATTAAATGAAAATTTATTTGAAATAGTTGGAAAAGGTGATAATTGACTCAAACTCCTGGAATAAAACAAAATTTAATCCCAATGCCTGGAATATCCTGAAAATACTGAAAAAATATGGAAAAAGTTAAAACTTCCAAAAATTGTGAAATTAAAAGTTTATTACAAAAATTTATTTTAGAACATTAAAATTAAGAGATATATTATTTAAAATACTTGGAAGATGTAGAAAATGACCATAAAGTCTAGGAATAAGACTATATTTTATTCCAAATGCCTGGAATATCGTATAATAAGAATGTTTAAAAAATCTGGAAAATTTTAAAATCTTAAAGTTTCTGGAATTAAAAATTGAAAACAAAAACTTATAACAAAATAACTATTAAGCTTAAACGTTAAAATGAAAAGAAAAATTATTTGAAATAGTTGGAAAAGGTGATAATTGACTCAAACTCCTGGAATAAAACAAAATTTAATCCCAATGTCTGGAATATCATGAAAATACTCAAACAATCTAGAAAAAGTTAAAACTTCCAAAAATTGTGGAATTAAACTACAACATAACATTAAAATTAAAAGATACATTATTTAAAATACTTGGAAGATGCAGAAAATGACCCTAAGGTCTAGGAATAAAACTATATTTTATTCCAAATGCCTGAAATATCGTATAATAAAGATGTTTGAAAATTCTGGAAAATTTTTAAATTTCAAAGTTTCTGGAATAAAAAATTGGAAGCAAAAACTTATCCTAAAACATTAAAATTTAAAGAAAAATTATTTGAAATGTCCTTGAAACACGTGGAAAATGACCCTAAAGTACAGAAATAATACAAGATTTTAATCCAAATGCCTGGAATAATATAAAAATGCTTGGAAAATACGGAAAATTTATTTTAAAAAATTGAAAAATTTTGACTATAAAAACTGAAAAGAAAAACTTATTTTAAAATATTAAAATTAAAAGATCAATTTTTCGAAATAATAATAATTTCTCGAAATTGTCGGAGTTTATAATTAATTATATTAATACATACAAATATTTAAAACATCTGATATTTATGACAGTTTATATATTTTCTCGTCAGTTTATCACAGCTAACTGTTGCAAATTTAGTTTTTTCCAAAAATTCAGATTTTTTAAAAAAAATAAATATAACTTGTGATTCATCATTAAAAAAGTAATTGAGAGTAACAGATTTTAAAAATATAAAAATCCATATGAAAAAGCAGAGTTGATGATGGGTGGAAAAAGACGAAACGTCGTATTAAAAATCTAAAAACACCATCATGTAGCACGAAAAAAGTGGTAATGCAAAAGTGCAAAGATTTTAAAATCGGATATAAATAAGCTCAGGAAAAAATAAAATGGATTTTTTAAAATTTCGAATATATTCGGAACTATTCGGATTTTTTAAAAGGCATATTGTTAAGCTCAAAAATGATAACTCATGTTGAGGGTCGAATTTGAAACACCCTGTATATAGTCCGACTAAAACAAGCTTGACTTTTAATATTACTTACCCACAATTGAATATATGGCACACCAAGACATCAATCCGATCAATAGCAGGCAAACCACCCGGGAAAATTGCCGATAAGTCGGAAAAAATGGATACGGACAAAACTTGGACCACGCCCTCGGTTCCCAGGAGGGTACGCTCTCGTCCTTACCGCGACATTTGACGCACAACTTGTACCACCAGGATCTAAAAATCAACGTTACCGAAACAAAAGATGTAATTTCATTAAAATGGTACCTTTCGTCGTTATATGAATTTTGAGGGGCCATATGGTCGTACTTTTCATAAAACCCATCCGGTAATACGTTTCCGTTCGGTTTTTTTCCTGAAATTTAACGAGAATGAGATTATACGGGGGATAGATACACTTGATGGTTAGTTGACTAATTAAAATTATATTAGTAAAAAGATTCTTTGGTTTTCTTTCTTCATCGCATGCGCTCATGAATGATCGGATGGTTTTTGTCAAAATTATGTACGTACACGTATATATGGATCTATTGAAATACTACACACTTGTGGGAAAGAAGAAGGGCATACTAAAATAATTTTTGGACTTTTTTAGGAAAAAAAAATTATAAATTAAAACATATGTGACCAATTAACTTATTACTTTCTTCCGTCAATTAGATATACATTTTTTTATAAGTACAAGAAGTTTTAGGTCCATTTGTCTTGATTTAAATTATAAAATAGATAAATTTCGGAAAAAAAATCATAACTTAAAATATAATAATCCAATTAACTTATGTCCTTCGTCTATCGATTAACAATTGATCTTTTTATAATCAAAATAAGTTTCAAGTGAATCGCTCTTGATTTGAATTTTTGATGAATTTTTAAAGTTTAGCTATAATAATTTTTGAACTGTTATTGATAAAAAATTTATAACTTAAAAAATAATCGAGCAATTAACTTACAATCTTCTCTCATTGATTAGCAATATATATTTTTACAATTACAAGATGAAAAAAAATCATGACTTGAAAAATCTTAGACCAATTAACTTACAATCCTCTGCTATCGATTAACAATAGATTTCTTTATAACCACAAGAAGTTTCAAGTAAATTGCTTTTGACTTGATTTTTTTATGAATTTTTAAAGTTTGGCTAAAATAATTTTTGGACTGTTTTCGGAGAAAAATGCATGACGTAAAAAATATTAGACCAAATAACTTATAACCTTCTCCTATTAATTAACAATAGATTTTTTTTATAATAACAAGAAGTTTCAAAAAAATTGGTCTTGATTTAAAATTCTTATGAATTTTTAAAGTTGGACTAAAATAATTTTTGGAGTTGTTTTTGAAAAAAATTCATAACTTCAAAAATAATACACCAATTAACTTTTTTTAGGAAAAAAAAATTATAAATTAAAACATATGTGACCAATTAACTTATTACTTTCGTCAATTAGCTATACATTTTTTTATAAGTACAAGAAGTTTTAGGTCCATTTGTCATGATTTAAATTATAAAATAGATAAATTTGGAAAAAAATCATAACTTAAAATATAATAATCCAATTAACTTATATCCTTCGTCTATCGATTAACAATTGATCTTTTTATAATCAAAATAAGTTTCAAGTGAATTGCTCTTGATTTGAATTTTTTATGAATTTTTAAAGTTTAGCTATAATAATTTTTAAACTGTTAATGATAAAAAAATTATAACTTCAAAAATAATCGAGCAATTAACTTACAATCTTCTCTCATTGATTAGCAATATATATTTTTACAATTACAAGATGTTTCAAGTAAATTGGTTTTTATTTGAATTTTTTATGAATTTTTAAAGTTGGACTAAAATAATTTTTAGACTTTTTTTGGAAAAAAAATCATGACTTGAAAAATCTTAGACCAATTAACTTACTATCTTCTGCTATCGATTAACAATAGATTTTTTTATAAATATAACCACAAGAAGTTTCAAGTAAATTGCTTTTGACTTGATTTTTTTATCAATTTTTAAAGTTTGGCTAAAATAATTTTTGGACTGTTTTCGGAGAAAAATGCATAACTTAAAAAATATTAGACCAAATAACTTATAACCTTCTCCTATTAATTAACAATAGATTTTTTTTATAATAACAAGAAGTTTCAAAAAAAATGGTCTTGATTTAAAATTCTTATGAATTTTTAAATTGGACTAAAATAATTTTTGGACTTGATTTTGAAAAAAATTCATAACTTCAAAAATAATACACGAATTAACTTACAATCTTCTTCCATCGATCAGCAACAGACATCATTATAACTGCAAGAAGTTTTAAGTAAATGGCCCTTAATTTAAATTTTGTAGGAATTTTTAAAATTTGGCTAAAATAATTTTTGGACTGTTTTTGACAGAAAAATTATAATTTAAAAAATAATAGACCAATTAACTTACAATCTTTTCTCATCGTATAGGAATATAACTCTTTATAACTACAAGAAGTTTCAAGTAAATTGCCCTTGATTTAAATTTTTTAGGAATTTTTAAAGTTTGGCTAAAATAATTTTTAGACTGTTTTTGATAGAAAAATTATAATTTAAAAAATAATAAGCCAATTAACTTACAATCTTTTCTCATCGATTAGCAATATAACTCTTTATAACTACAAGAAGTTTCAAGTAAATTGCCCTTGATTTAAATTTTTTATGAATTTTCAAAGTTTGGTTAAAATAATTTTTGGAGTTGTTTTTGAAAAAAATTCATAACTTCCAAAATAATACACCAATTAACTTACAATCTTCTTCCATCGATCAGCAACAGACATCATTATAACCGCAAGAAGTTTCAAGTAAATTGCCCTTGATTTAATTTTTTTAGGAATTTTTAAAATTTGGTTAAAATAATTTTTGGACTGTCTTTGATAGAAAAAATTATAATTTAAAAAATAATAGACTAATTAACTTATAATCTTTTCTCACCGATTAGCAATATATCTCTTTATAACTACAAGAAGTTTCAAGTAAATTGCCCTTGAATTAATTTTTTTAGAAATTTTTAAAGTTTAGCAAAAAAAATTTTTAGAGTATTTATGCTAAAAAAAATATAACTTAAAAAATAATAGACCAATTAACTTACAATCTTTTCTCATCGATTAGCAATATATCTCTTTATAACTACAAGCAGTTTCAAGTAAGTTGCTTTTGATTTTAATCTTTTATGAATTCTTTAATTTGGACTAAATTAATTTTTGAACTTTTTTGGAAAAAAAAATCATACCTTGAAAGATATTAAACGGAATCACCTATAACCTCTTATCGATTAACAATAGATTTGGTTATAATAAGAAGAGGTTTCGAAAAAATTGGTCTTGATTTAAAATTCTTCCGAATTTTTAAAGTTGAACTAAGATAAATCTTGGACTTTTTTTTGGAAAAAAATCATAACTTAAAAAATAATAGACCAATTAACTTACAATCTTCTTCTATTAATTAGCAACAAATCTCATTATAGCTACAAAAAGTTTTTATAGCTACAAAAAGTGAATTGCCCTTGATTTGAAATTTTAAAGTTTGACTAAAATAATTTTTTACTTTTTTTAGAAAAAAATTTATAACTCGAAAAGTATTAGACCAATTAACTTACAATCTCCTTCCATCGATTTACACTAGATCTCCTTATAATTAGAAAAAGTTTTAAGTAAATTGATATTGATTTGATTTTTTTATAAATTTTCCAATTTGAACTAGAGGTCTACAGCCACATACCTAACTCTGAAGATCGCAAGTGTTAGAAACTAAGACGCGAGGAACAGCATCAGCCGCAACAAACTCGTTACTAATGAAATGTATAGAAATCTGATGGTGTCAAGTTAGGTGAAACCCGTGTAGTCTCTTTAATTTCCTACCGCAAAATATTTATATTGCTTAAAATCTGTGAGGGTATGTAAAGAAATATCTAGGAGTACATTAAATCAACAAATGAAACAAATTCTTATTTATTAAGCCGCCATATACATGTACGCTCATAAATACGACTTCTTAATCTAAAAGTTCCCAACACCCACAACAACACAAAACATATGGTGCTCCTATAACAGTTCTATATAACTTTTATAAAAGCTTCATATTTGTTATATAACAAGGAACGAAAGTTCACCGTCACTTTTGCCAATGCTTGATTTTAAACATGCAAATGGTGATTCTAATATGAGGACATTTGGCTGATAGGTTAATAGACAATTTTGCTAAGAAATTTGAAAGAAAAAAGTGACGTTTCACTTTGAATCAACATATAAACTGTCAACTGATAATCGTGACCGTTTAAGTTGGGTTTTTAAAAATTAGTGAGTTTTTATCGCACAAGTAACCATTAATGAAGTTTCAGATGACAAAGATTACATAGAACTTTTATATAAAACATTCGATAACAGGTGCACACATATACCAAGTCCGCAAGCATTTGTGACAAACAGCATTACCGTGTTTTGTGCCCAAAGAAGAAGCTTTTTCTAATCGACTACTTAGCGTGCGTAAAATTCCCTTTTTCGTTTGATCGGGACTTTCGACAATGCTCACTCTCCTTTTGGGCATTTCTAAAAAAGGAAAATTCTACTCGTATCTTAATTTTTATCAAAAAATGTGGCTTTAAGTGGGTAAGACATACATACACACACACACACAAGATGCCCATCTTAACCAAATTAAAAAATTGAATTCGCGCGGCCCCATTATAACCAATTTAAACAAAATTACACCGTATTAGGGATTCTAAAGAGCGACGTGCCGGATAAATTTATTTAAACAATTTAAGCGATTTATTACATTAGGAAAACTATGTTGAATAAGTGATGTTCAGTGATTGGAATGATTACATGTATAGTCGGATCCCTGTCTGATTTATTTGCACTTGTTCTCTATTTATTGTTTTATGTTGGGAATTTAATTG
This sequence comes from Anthonomus grandis grandis, assembly GCF_022605725.1. Classification (NCBI taxonomy): domain Eukaryota; kingdom Metazoa; phylum Arthropoda; class Insecta; order Coleoptera; family Curculionidae; genus Anthonomus; species Anthonomus grandis. The sequence continues at coordinate 5,325,059 of NC_065558.1, forward strand.
CCAATTACAGTCATGTATAATGTAACACCTATTACACTTTTTTTTAATATACGTGACTTGATTTTTCTTAATGCAAAATGACATTGTAAGAAAACTTAGTGGTCCTACGGTTATGATGGTTCAATTTAAGGTTGAGACAATTTGACTATCAATAAGGCTGATGATATTAATACTGATAAATTCACACTGGAAAAAAAAACGATAGCTCCAGCTGTTTAAGCATTTAACTCAGTTTCCTAATCAAAATATGTAGATAAAAAAAAACAAAAGTCATATATACTTCCATACAACATAATATATAGTACGCATAAATTAAATAAATGGTACGTACCAATATCCTCTTGGGCAGCAACTATCCTTATGTTGGGAGGCTCCATTGTATTTTTTTTTTAATAAAATAAACAAATGAAACGCGCGTTTGTTTTCAACAAAACAAACAAATATCTGCGTTCAACAAACGACGCGCGGTACTAAAAAACCTCTGGTGGCTCTTCCGAACGATTATTGGCGAGTACCCAATTTGTAAAGGTATTAACAGAGGGTGGGGGGAAGGTACTCCTGGACAGTATGGATTATTTGATTGAGAGAGAGAGAGAGAGAGCTTGGTGCATCGAAATCAGTAGAGAGAATTTTTTTGTGTCAATATTCTTATATGGATTGTGCACAGGATAAAAACGGCAATTCGTATAGGGGTCAAATTTATTAATTCGAAAGCAACGAAATAAAAGAATTTGAATATAAGACACTACATATGCATAGAAATATACCTATGCAAGAGATCATATAAATGAAGCCTTTGAAAAGTACAAATTAGTGTTGCATAGGTATAATTCAACTTCAAAATACACTTTAAAAAAATGAATTAAAAAGGCGCCCTTGGATAACCAGTGGATTATTAAAGTCAATACACGCCACACAACAGTTAAAACCAACAACTAAAAAAGTTAATAGAAGAAACAATAAATTAAGACCGATAAAGCTTTAGGACTTGAGATACTTAATATTTTTAATAAATAAAATGTTTATAACCAGAAGTTTTTCCGCAATGTTTACAAAATTGTCCTACATACATTATTTAACAAGGCAGATAAATTTGATATTGTAAATTACAGACCCATATCCCTAATATCAAATGTAGCAAAAATTTAAAAAAAAATAACTAAAGATAGAGTTCCAAAATACATTGAAAAATATGGACTAATATTCAAGAAGTAATTTGGTTTTATTAACATAAGAGATATATAAAAGAAATTTAAATAAAAAATTAATTTATGTTTTTCTTGACTTGGCTAAGGCCTTTGACACGGTTGATTATACATATTTAATCAATAATTTAAATAGTATCGATATTAGGAGGCTTGCAATAAATCTTTTTAAATCATACCTCACAGATCGGCAACAAATAGATGAATAATGTTTAACAAATACATCGGTAATTAAATGGATATAATAGGTGCAGGTGGTGTCTATTCTTTTACAGATGACACCCTCATTATGAACGAAAATCGTGAGAAAGATGAAAAAGAAATTGCGGAAAGAAAATTACTTTTAATTAAAAATTGATAATACACCATCAATTTTAACAAAAGTAAATATATGGCATAATAATATACCCTATTAATATATGATAAAAAATCATAACTTAAAAAATATATATTAGACCAATTCACTTATAACTTTCTCCCATCGATCAGCAATTGAGTACTTCAAAATTAAAATTCATTTTAAGTAAATTGGTCTTGATTTGAATTTTTTATGAATTTTTAAAATTATCCTTAAATATTTTTGGACTTTTTTAGGAAAAAATGCAGAACTTAGAAAATGTAAGACCAATCTATTTATAACCTTGTCCCATTGATTAGTAATAATTTCTTTATAACAACAAAAAGTTTCAAGTAAATTTGTCTTGATTTGATTTTTTTATGAATATTTAAAGTTAGAGTAAAATAATTTTTGGACTTTTTTAGGAAGAAAAAAATCTAAACTAAAAACATATTAGACCAATGAACCTAGAACCTTCTTTCATCGATTAACAATAGATCTCTTTAAAATTACAAAAAGTTTTAAGTAAATTGGCGTTGATTTGAATTTTTTAGGAATTTTTAAACTTGGACTAACATAATTTTCGCCTTTTTTTGGAAAAAAATCTTATTAACTTATAACCTTCTCCCATTGACTAACAATAATAATAATAATAATAATAATAATAATAATATGTCTTTATTAAAAAGAAGCAATATTAATCTTACAATATTACTTAATACTATACATTGCCAAAGAAGACGAAGATTAGCTTAAAGCTACTCTTTAACTCTTAACCTTCCTAACATTCACAGTTTAAATGGAGAAAACGAAAAAAAAAAACAAAAAAAGAACAAGTATATATAAAGTATTTATCTTCTAGAATACTAGACTATATTTTGGATTGATTAAAAAAAAAAGTTTATAATATTTCCTATACACATTTAACGAAGTATTAAATATTGGTTTATAAGTATTAAAGAACTTAACGGCATTATAAGTAAAAGATCGCTCGAACAGAGCCGTGGAATGGTGCGGCATGATCAAAATATTGTATCTAATATTTCGAGTGTGAACCTGGTTTCTTGGTATTAACTGTTCAAAAAGATATTCAGGTCTTTAACTAACATATAATCGATAAAGAAAAGTAGAAGTGAAGAATTTGAATAGGTAAGATAGCGTTAACCACCTCAGCTGAAATATAGAGTCTGATACATGATCAAACTTTCCGAGGTTAAAAATAAATCTACAGCAAGTATTCTGCACGCGTTGCAGGCGGTAACGATTTATTTGGTCTAAGCAAGGATAATAAACTATATGGCAGTAATTAATAGATAAAACAAGAGCCACTACGAATTTTTTCCTAGTTTTAAAATTTAAAATGTGTTTATTGGCATAAGGCATATGCATTCGTAAATAACACCTCTGCAGAAGAGTATTAACATGTTCCTTAAACCTTAAAGAATTGTCTATTGTAAGTTCCAGAACCTTCACAGTATCAGAGAACAAAATAGTTTCGTTATTCAATTGAATGTGAACAGTTTCCATTATATTTTTATATGATCCTCGGTTTGAAAACAAAACCATTTTTGATTTATTTTATTAGGATTAATGACAAGTTTCATATATTTGAAAATTGATTTATTACGTTCAGATCTGCGTTAATAGTATCAGCCACGTTATCAAAATTAGCAGAGTCAAAATAATGTATGTATTGAGTGTCATCAGCATACTGATGTATTTCAGAATCTTCAACTAGACCGGGTAAATCTGAAGTATATATAAGAAATAATAATGGACCTAGGATCGACCCTTGTGGGACACCAGAAATAATATTTTTCGAAGCAGAATATTCATTATTCACAACATTAGATCTGTTTAATTATAAGAAGCTTCAAGTCTAAATTGATTTATTCATACCACCTAAAAAATCAAATGAATATTTTATCCTAAAATTTCTTAGAAAAACGTCTTGAACTGCCTAGAATTAAACCCAAAAATACTTTAACTACATGGATAAAAAGCAAAACCCCCTTGGAGAAATTCTGAACAAAAGAATTTATTTGCTGAAATAAATTAATAATAAATAACAAATGCCCCAAAACTTCTGTAGATTTAAACCAAGAATCTCATTTCCGGTTAATAAATGAAGGGCTTATTGATGTGCCAAAAAATGATGTATTTTGTAAATTCATATTAGCTTATATTTTTTTTCTTAATGAGCTTAAAGCTAATCATACAAGGTAGCCAAGATAATCTACTATACATGCAGACTACTACTAATCTACATGCAGATTTTTAGGTATATCCTTTACGTAAAAAGTTCCCTGAATTCTGTTGAGGCCATAAAAAAAATAATAATTTAAAGGTTTCATTAAAATCAATAATTTTATTGACAAAGCACATCCCTTTTTTTTGCTATGAGATATGGTATATTACATATTCTTCTGAATCTATTGCTCTTTTTATATTTGGATGTACAGGGGTCCAGGCTGAAGTACAGTTTCATCGCTTTTCTTCACAAGTTTATGCCATTTGAGTAGTTTGGAAAGTGGATTTCTATTGTTGGGTTTAGCCAGGTTTCATTTAAGATTGGAATATCAGTAGGTCTTTACTTTGTTTGTCAAGGGTAAGAATTTTGTCTTTTTTATTTTCTATTTTTAAGTCTTCTGTTTCCTTCACTCCGTGCAACATTAGCTTCCTTTGTAAGGGTGGTTCTTGCAAGCACCTGGTTCAGTAGGTCCAGGATCAGGATTAGTTCTTTGTTTGGGGTTAAGATTTGGATTCTCGATGAGTTTAGTAATATCAGGGTTTCATGTTCTTGTTTGCTGTAGCCTGGGAACATTTTTCTCTTTTTTGTGTTCGAGACGTCAATTCAAAGTGTTATGAAGTTTTCTTGTGCTTTTCGATGAAAGATATCTGGGGACCATTCTGTTTAAATTAGTAATGCCAACAGTCATTTATACCTAAAAGAACGCGCGCTTATTAGCCAGTTAGCAAGCATACATTTTTAAGACTAATCATCCAATATTATCAGATAATATCATCTCTGTCTATAGTGGTAATGTATATAACATGCGGTCGTTTCCTTTATTGGCATTTAAATTGCGATAATACAAATTTCCGTCTCGCATATAATTATATTATAGACTGGATGGCGTTTTTTTTTAAACAATAAGGGGCAATTTTATTGTTTAAAAGGCGACGACGATATCGTTATAGGGTGTAGGCTGTCGTAGGTTATAATCGACACATACAATTTGCGAGCTTGGTGTATCGAATGGAGAAACCACAAGTGATTTTTGGCATAAGGATTTGCTTGAACATGATATATTTGATGTTTGGCCACTCGGTAAAACTGATGTTAAGGCACGTCATTTATTTTATAAATATGTTTCGTTTAAAATGTAAAAAAACCACAATAGGCAAAAAATTCAAGGTATTATACATAAGTTCCCAAATAAGTCCTAAGTAACGAAACCTAAAATATAAAATTACAAATTAATTACATATGTATTAAAAAGTTTAGCAATTTCACTTTAAAGGATCTTGAGTTTTGAATAATTTTTGGCACATTAATAAGCACTTCATCTATTAATTGATAAATGAGATTTTCGGTTCAAATTTATACGAGTTTTGGGACATTTATTTAGAGAAAATAAGAATTTATTCGAGGAAATAAATTCTTAATATTTTTTTATGGTCTCAACAGAATTCCGGGAACATTCTGTGTAAGGGATATCCCTTAAAATCCGCATCAGTCACCTTGAATTATTAGCTTCTTTTTTAGTTACAATTTTTTTTTATTAGTAAATGGTGAAACACTCACATTGAGTTAACTGGATGAGTTTTTGAATTATATAAAAGCTGTTATACCTACCTATCAGTTTTTTATTCTGTAATTAATTGCTGTACATTCATGACGACTAATAAAGGTCTTATTATTATTATATCCTATGTATACCAGATTACTATATACGATATATAGAATATCAATAACAATATAAAATAGAATACCAAGGTAGAGGCACAATAACTACGATAGTAAACACTTATACAAGATTCGGAATACTGGAGGATACTCACTGCTCCTATGCAATGGTGGCTGATATGACACATATTCTGTTGGAATGTAGAAACAGGTTTCTTAAAAAGAACAAAATATAATTGTAAGTCCAATCTCCATACGTAATTCTGTAATTATGAATAATCTTTCTCAATTTATGGCGTACTTAGTTACAAAGTTAAAAATCACAAAGTATAAAATAGAGAGAGCAGGAAACTAGTGAAAGCGTAAAAAATGAAAAGTGAATTTACAAATACAAGGAATAATCAAAGAACTCTAACACTTACACACTCTAACTTCGTACTGTCCCACTGTCTTCTTAGTTAATTTCTAGTCCATTTATAATGAAAAACTTAAGATACTGAAAAATTATTTATTTATTAAGACATATGTTACGATTAAGTAATATGGAGATATTTAAGAATAAAAAAAGATATGCTAAATGTCCAGATCTCCTACATTTTTTTTAAAAGTAAAATTAACGTTATACAATACAACAAGTCACATTGAGGCTTAACTTAAACAATGAAAGTTGAAGAACCTGTAAACTTGTCAACCTTGCCAATATCCTCAAATGTCATACACCTAACAAATATTATTAAAAAAAAAAACCTAAAATTTAATAGTAAATTTACCCACATAAACTAGGGGCGTCCACATAAAACTTCTCTCCGTACCACTCCTTGTGTTCATTCAAAAAACTGCTTGAACAAAGTGAAATTAAACAATAACCGATACCCGTTAGAAAAAAAAAACCAACTTACTCAATCACCCCGTCCACATGTTGCAAAATCACTTTCATTTTATTATCCGGTATCGAGGATTGAGTCAATAGTTCTGGCATCTTAACGAACAGTCTGGCAAAGTGGATAGCGCCGTATACCAAACAGGGCGGTGGCGGTTGCTGGTTATAAATGTAATCCGGTAACAGTCTCCAGGACAAGGCTTTTGTTATTGGGCCATTTATGTCAGAGTTACTGCTGCCGATACTGTAAAAAATAAAACAACCAATATAAAGTTTCACGGACCCTGGACCATTGATCGCCAGACCTTGATCCAGGTTTCGGATCTGTTGCCCCATTAGTTTCTTCGATTGTGCCGTTTCCGTTCAGAGGAGCGTCAACTTTATTGTTTGACCTTAAAGTCCTTCGTCTCGAGTTGGTCAAAGAGGAATGACTGAAACCGTTGTGGTTGTTAACGTGGTTATTATTCGGGACAATCGTGGAATGTGGTTCCACGTTGTTTACAATAGTCCTTCTGAAAAATGTTTTTAAATAATTAATAAATTGGGAAGTGATAACAATTGGTCAATTGTTAAAGAAAACTATTAACGAAATACGTGTTAAAAAAAAGGATATACCCAGAAATATCTGGATTACGCCAGGACTTATAAGGTCAGTTCAAACAAAAGAGCCAATGTATAAGAAATTTAAATCAAATCCTGATAGGTATAGGGCTGAATACAATCAATATAAAAATTATCTTAATAATCTGATAAAAAAAGCAAAACAAGATTATATAAATAAAAAAATCGAAAATAGTCGGTCGCATACCAAATCTCTCTGGAATGCCATAAATACCCTAACAAATAATAAAAAGAAAGATGTTTTAATTCTAAAGATAAAGAATGATAGAAACCAAATAACCTCAGATCCAAAAGAAATATCGAATGTATTTAATAATTACTTTATAATTACTGACGTTGGACAAAGTTTAGCAGAGAAAATACCCTTAGTTCAACCAAGCCATAACAAACTAAAAAAAATGGCTAATTCATTCTTTCTTGAGGAAACAAATAAGACAGAAATCGAAAAAGAAATAACTCTATTAAAACCAAATAAAGCGCCTGGGTATGATCAAATAAAAGCTGAGACTCTTAAAGAAATAAAAATGTTAATATCCGAACCTCTAACACATATTTTTAATCTTAGTTTTAAGATGGGTACCATACCGACGGAATTGAAAACAGCTGTAATAAAACCGATTTTTAAAAAAGAAGATAAGGAACTAGCATCTAATTATCGGCCTATTTCTTTAAAAAATACCATAGCAAAAGTTTACGAAAGATTAACTAAAGTTAGAATGTCTATCTACCTTAAAAAATACGACTTGATATCAAACAGACAATTTGGTTTTCGCAAGGGCATTAGTACCCAAGACGCAATAGGCAATTTAACTAAAAAAATCTACAAATCTCTCGATGGTTGTAATCCTTGTCTATGTGTCTTCCTGGATCTGGCTAAGGCATTCGATACAGTTGATTACCATAAACTGTTGGAGGACTTAGATAATATTGGAATACGGGGAATACCGCATAAATTATTTACAAATTATTTATCTGGTCGCACCCAAAGGGTTGCCATAGGAAATATTTTTAGTGAAACAAGAATTGTAAAGTGCGGTGTACCTCAGGGTACTATACTAGGACCTTTGTTTTTTATAATTTACTTAAACTCTTTATTGGAAACAAATTTTTCAGCAGATATTATTAGCTTTGCTGATGATACAGTTTTATTTTTTACCGAAAAAAACTGGGAAATTGTAAAAAGAATTTCAGAAGGGGTTTTAAAGGATGTTTTTAATTGGTTTTCAAGTAGGAAATTGAGTGTGAATTATGATAAAACTAAATTTCTGCGTTTTTCATCATACAGAGATGGTCTTCCAAATTATGATAGGTTAAATATTCAATTGAACGATAAGATAACTTATATTTCAGCAGTACCTAGCATAAAATATTTAGGTATTACCATAGATGAACAACTTAAGTGGAATATTCATATACAAAACGTTGCAAATACCTTAAGATCTTTATTGGGTAGATTTAAGTTTTTAGCTAGAATATTAAACATTTCGCATTTAAAAATAATTTCTTATGCCTTGGTAGAATCTCGTCTTCAATACGGAGTTTTAGGATGGGGAGGGGCTAGAGACGTATTTTTAAAATGCCTAGAAATCGTTCAGAAGAGTATCATTAAAATTATTTATGAAAAACCTAGACTATATTCCTCAGATCTACTGTACAGTGAAACAAAAATTTTCGATATTCGTCAAATATTTTTTTATAATATTTTAACATATTTACACAAATATAAGTCAAACATTTCATTAATTACCCATCAGTATAATACAAGAAATCGTCAACAGAATTCCTCACAAACCACTACAGCTAGGAAGACAATAGGGCAACATTATTTTACTTATCTTCTTGCCAGGTGTTATAATTTTTTACCAGTAGAAATGAGAGGTGTTATTCTAGGTAGCAACTCATTGGGATTGGTTAAAAGTAGGATCAAAAAATGTATTATCCTTCAAAATAGACAGCTTATTGATGGTTTGGTAAATATTAGAAATTAACATGTCCACTTATATGGCCCTTTAATTTTAATCTTGATCTGTGTCTTGCTTTGGTGCAGTACGGTAATAACAGTTTTTCAAAGGACTACAAAATACAGTAGGTCTTTAGTTTGGTAATCCTGTTATAAAAATGTTTCGTTGAATTGTTTGATTAGTTTTATGAGTTTTAATTAATTTTTATGCGTTGCAAATAGCATTGCAATTGCAATAGATTCATAGTTTAGATTGTTTGTTTTGTTTTGAAATTTAGGTTTATATTAAGGCGAAAAAAAAAATACCAGCAAGTCCTCGCACAGCGTACTAGCTCCTGAGGGCTGGGGACATTATGTATTTATTTATTATATTTGTTTCTCGCCAACGTTTGGAATTATATTTAGTTCATCTTTGGGGCTCAAAGTCGTAGTATCTCTCGTCAAATTAAAAAAATACATAAAGCAGGGATAAAAACGTCGATACGTTTATTAAATATAATTTTATATCTACGTTTTTATCCCTGTTATATGTATTTTTTTAATTTGCCGAGAGAGAAAAACGACTTGCGAGCCCTGAAGATAATTACATATAATTCGAAACGTTGGCAAGAAACAAATAGTGAACCCTGTACCGTAATATTTGGTTGTAATATGTGATGCTCGTTTAACCAGTTAACCTTTGCTGATCATAATATTACCAAAGTTAAATAAGTATAAATGTCTTATTAGACTGCTTCATATGTTTCCTTAGAAATGAATTTTAAATATATTTCCATCGCTATGCGTGTACAACTGTCTTGCCTATGTTATGGAGAATGTGTCTCACTTTTCAGGACACAGTGATTTACATAACTTTTTTACTAACTTTCATAGATTATTGATTCATTTCAAAGAACTCATTCTTAGGTTTTAGTAAATATAATTCAATCCTAATGATAACTTAATGTTTAAATATTATTCTTAGATTAAGTTTAAAACTTTTTAATTAATTTATAATTATTAAACTGTGTTTTTTTTTGTAAACAGAATAATTCAGTATACTGTACTGTTTGACCTATATAAATATTGCATGTGTGTAATACTAATAAATATTTGATTTGATTGGGTGTTTATCTATGGAAAAAAGGAGGATAAAACATTTATCATTTTCCTTTTTTGAATTTTTAGAAATGAGGTGGATCGTCCCAGGATCTTGGCTAAAATTCACTTCTCATTTAAGGCCAGAAGTACTAGCTTAAGAGACAGTTTTTATCTGGATTTTCCATGTATTAATAGTTTAAAGGCTTCACCTATATAAAAAATGTGTTTCTTATTTTATAAATAGTATTTGCCAAATTTATCTCTCTATAATTAAAAATTAAAATAACTAATAGGCCTTATAAACATCAATTTGCATGTTTGATGTGGTGATTCTTATATATGTCGTTTATTTAGTCAAAAAAATTAATACAAGTTATACAAGGTTTGTTACTTAACAATTGCATTACATTCAAAAAAAGTTTAATAAATAATAAACACTATATAATATTAATACTTCAGATCAGAGCATCAGAATTGGTCCTATATATCTGTTTAAAATTTTAACCAACAAAATTGATTTCCCTGTAATTCTTTCAATGTTGCTGTTCTTTGTAAATGTTAGAAATACCAGACAAAGGAAGAGGTTTCATTTAAGCCATCCTAGAACTAATACTAATAAAAACTCACCATTTTAATATTTATGTGTGTGATTTGGATTTAGACCTTTTAGATTTAAATAAATTTACCAAAATTATTGACAATAAACTTTATGCTTCTCAGACTATACATTTTAAGTCACTCCTTATTGTTAACATAAGAAAACAACTTAGTGTTGTTTGTTTTTTGTTGCATTTAAATGTACATATTTTCCTTCATATATATTGGCCCTCGGGCTGTTGATACTTAATATAATATACAAACAAAAATGAGACACAAGCTAGACAAACCAAGATGAAAATCTTAGAAATAAATGGTTTTGTGTCATTTGTGTGGATTCTTGTGTCATTTTGTTATAATACTGTCCTAAAAGCATTATACTTTACTGTTTTTTAAATCATTTCTAATGTACTCTATACTTTAAGTTTGATATCTGCAATTGGCATTAATACTGTAACAAATAAATAAATGGTTGGTTTGATAAAATTCTTACTCTGCTTTTGCCTCTGGAGAATCAGGATGTTTCATTAAAGCAGGAGCAGTAACAAACTGTCCGGGACCTTTTTCTGAACCATACAGCAATAAATCATTAACGGTATAATCAAAGTAAGTTCTCAATCCATCACAGACCTCTCTGCAAAGGGCTACACTATAAAAAAAACACATTACATTAAAAGAAACAAACAAAATCGTTAAATAGCTCTTACTTTCTTTGGATGTCTTCTGTTTTAGGTCGGTTTTCTCTATTATTAAAATGATTTCTATATCTGGAACTGGGTTTTTCATTTAGGCCACAAAACTGATTTGTGGCATAGTGTCTATAATATGATTCCAGGATGGTGACAACATTTGGTTCTGCCGGAAGTTTCAACCTCTTAAATAGACATCAATATTGAATTAAGTAAAGTATATTAAGTCCCTGTGATTACCTTATTTTTCCCATTGATCAAATAGTAATCGGCCTCCAAAATTTCCCTTAGCTCCTGAACAATCTCAATTTCAATCACTTCATCTTCCAAAGAAGAATTTTCGTCAGAACTACTGGACATCTCAATGTTTTCATCAGTATCTATACGAGCGGGACTTCCTGAGCTGCCATCCTCTGATGATATTGTGTTCCTCTCTAAAGGTTTATTGTGCTTTTTTCGTTCTTTTCTATACAAATATGCTCCCCTAAAAACAAATCGGTTTTGTCAATATTAACACCCTGTCAAATTATGTTTTTGTGTTTTTTTTTTTACTGACAGTTGTAGTTGAGCCTTTTCTGCGAGGTCCTTTTGCAACTGGCGATTTTCCGGAGTGTCTTTTAAAACAAACGCTTCCCTGACCCTCCTATCCCAAGAAGAATTCCACCCCTTCAAAGAAATAGATGTAAAGCATTCAACTTTAAGTAAACCTAAAAGGGATTATTACCTGAAAGTGTATTAAATACTCAATTAACTTCTTATTATTGGAGTCTTTGCAAAGCACTATATCAAGGACCTACAAATGAGTTTTTTAAACAAGCATATATTAAAAAAATCATATAAGAGACCTTAGAATCATACAGGACTTTAGCTTTTGTAGGATCAGGTTCATAACACAAGACTCTTTCTCCGACGAAAAACTTTATCTTGACTCCTCTTCTTGACACCATCACTTAATTAAAGGCCCCCGATTGTTTTAAAGCGAATTTTAGGTATTTTAGCCACGATAAACTAATAATTTAAGCAAGAAATTCCCGAAATATTTACCATAATTTCAATTTATTAGCTCATCGTGATTGTTTATTGTTTGTTTATTCGTTAACTGTCAATGTCAATCAATTGTCAAACGTTTCAGTCGGTCAACTGTCAAAATGTGACAGAAAGAGTTATCCAGCCAGTGCAAAAAGACTGCGAGTGGACGTGTTCCATAGTGTATGTACACAAATTTGTTTATTAGCGAGGAATTTAATTGTAAAATTACGATTTTTCGGTGGATCGAGTATGCTAAAAAGGTAATGTGTATTTTCGATAAACCCCCGGGCCACCGGAGGCTCTTTGGTTAGTTTAAATAAGCTCTAAAATGACCTCCTTGCCCAACCCCTCTGACGAATCCCCAAGGCTCTTTGTGCTTAATATTTGTCGGTAAAGCACTATATTTATGATATAAACTGATAAAGTTTATAAAATGGCACTATTATAATGACAATACCGCAATATTTTCTGACATATACTTAAAAAAATCGCTAAAATGTGAGTTTATGTAACATGCACCTTCAGTTTTATTTCAAGAAGTTTGATAAATAGTTGCGTCGCAATTGAGAAGGTGCAGCGTTAAATGCTTCTTGAAAACTCAATTTAATGTATAATAGATTGAGTTGAGGAGACAGCGTCTCTATTAAATTTTTCTATTAAAATGGTCAAATTTATAATTCAATAATTAATGAGAGCCTTGGCCATAAGACACTTGTAATAGTATATAACATTATTTTTAGTTTTAAAGGCTCCTTAGGTGGGTCTCTAGGCTCCATGCTAATCCTTGAGGTTTATTTAGTTTCCTTATAAGCATATTACAGTTTCATTTATCAAATAATGAAGAATATAAAATATTCATGCTGATTTTGTATAATTCAGTAACAATACTGTTAACTAATTATTATTGCTTCAAGGAAATTGATAACAGAGCCGTGCATATGCAATAATTAGTATACAGAAATAACCTTTTATAATCCATTGTTCTTAGGTTAAGATTGCATTGGATTTTTTGGCAGAATACCGCTAGAATGCCTTTAAAGGTAAGTCATCAAATTCAGTTGTAGCTTCATCAAGTTTTAAATTGTCTTAAAACCTTTTCAGGGATAAGTTAAATTTTATCACCTCATCTACAATGAGTAAAGATGATTTTGATATATTCCGTCACCTGTCTAAGCCAGAAAAGGCTACCAGTGCCCTGGATCTTTTATCGGGCCTCCATGACAGACAAAGGGGAAATGCCAATAAAAAAATTAGTCATAATGAAAACCTTGGACTATTTGCCGAAGATCAGCTTGTTAGGAAACAGGACCTTAAGGAGATGGTTAGTATAATATAAAAAATTTTATTTATTTGGAAGTACACAATAACACTAAATACACTGATAAATCTTTTAAAAAATAAACCCTATTTGTAAAGAAAATTAGTTGTTTATCAACAATTTTCAGTTTAAGTCACTTATTTGATTTATCATTATATATTTAAGTTTAGCCATTAATCAGGTTATTTTCACATCTACTTTGTACATATATGTAATGCATGTAATATATTTCCTATCTTTAATCTACTTATACTATATGCTATTCAAGTTTCAATAGTGGCGATCTATCATGCCATTAGCATGCAACTTCTTCAGTCAGTTATGTTAAGCTTAATCTGACACTTTTTAAGAATTAACTAAAATAATGTAGAACAGCAAAATAATCCCAGTTCTCAAGATGATAAATCCCACATTTGTTTGGAGACGGTTCTGGTAAAAGCAGTTTTTTGACTAAATATTGGATCTTGCTACAGTAACTGTGTACACATTAGGTGTATTACTCTTTATTTAAATGATATCAATTTTACTGAAAGAGTTTCTTAACTTATTTGCACATAAAATCTTAATATTATATAGTTGAAAAGAATATTAATTCTAAGATTTGGAAAGTTCCTAAAAAAGCTCAAACTTAGATTGAATGTAGAATGTAGAAAAATCAACCTAATTTCAATTATTTGATATCAAAAATATGTTAATTACTTACAACTACTATTTAATAGGGATAAGAATGGTTTTCAGGTGAAATAGGTAGACACCCATAAGGATTATGTTCTGAATTTGTGGTAGTAAATGAGATTCATAATTCTTTTAGGGAAATAATTATCATATATTAATTTTTAAAGACTTAAAACAAACAAAAAACAATACAAAAGTCTACTGATATCAATACTTGTAAATGAATTTCAAAGGCTTTTGAGAGGATGATTATGTTGATATAGGATGATATGATTATTTTATTTAATTTATATAAATTAAATAAAAAATGTGGAATACATAATAATTTAATTCAATCTTTTAAAACAAATCTTTATAGTTGGCAGCATATTATAAACATAAAGGGTTGCAGATCGTACCTCTCTATACCAACATCCGAAATAACTAAGAAATCCAACCTTGAACCACTGTTGTTTTTGCTACTTATAAACAGTATTGCTCAGAATATTAAACAGTCATCTTTTTTTGTTATAAGCTATATTTTAATATAAGCAAATGTTCTGTCCTCACTTTTACTAGGAAACTAAACCCTATCACATATCCTTACACATTACAGAATTCTGCTATAACCCAAGCAACATAAGTAAAAGATCTGGGAATTTGATTCATAATTAACATTTAATATTCATGTAGCAGATATAGCATAACAAGTAGAGCATGCAAGACTTTAAAACTCCACACTGCTTAAAACCGTATGTTGTATTGGAATACGCAACTATCAAATATATAGGCATATCTCCAGGTAGTCAACTAAATTTCAAACAACAAACTGAACAACTAGCTATTAAACTTTCTCTAAAAAAAATTCGTTGAAAAAAGTTGAAACCTATATTAAAGCTACCACGCGATTTTTAAATTTATAATGCAGTATGGAATAATTGCCTGGGGTAGCAGCTATGATATATCATTAGATGGTCTTTTAGAAATACTGCAAAATCTCAAGGACTCACTCTATCCAACATATCAATTGTATCAACATTTTCCAGTGATGAGGTTGTGCCAATTATATGCTTATAAAATACTTTTATACATATGTAAACACCCCCAAAATCATCAAGGAAATATATTCAAATCATTACCAAACTCGACAAATCGTCGCCTTGCATACAAAGGGGCGTAACGCATAATTTGATTTTTTTTGGATTTCGCCCGGAGGTTGACAAATTTGGTGTTTTCTAGCTGCTCTCAAAAGGGCGTAACTCAATATAATTTATTGCCTGGGTTATGCACGCAAACTGTGTAAGGGTATCTCATCAACTCATTTTAAAACAGCAGACAAAAAGGCGGATCTTAGATACGCCTTTTTAATAGTATTGTTTACACTGTACAATTTGGCATCTAAGGAATGTTTTTTCTATACATGGAGTGAAATTGACAGCAAAAGAGGCTCATCGGAAATATCAACATGTATCTACAAATTTTTGATGCATTACAATGAAAAAGAGGTTAAATCTGCAGATTTTTTTGCCGATGGCTGTAGCGGCCAAAATCAAAATTCTATAGTCGCTATAATGTTACTATATTTTGTAAGAAGCAGCTAGAACATTAGGCAAATTTGTCTTCCATTTTTTGAGTCCTTTCATGGTCAAAGTGAAGGGGACTCAGTCCATAATGCCATAAGTACTGCCATTTCGCGTTAAGGAAACATATTTGTTCCATCTCAGTTGATTCCGATTTTTAGACTAGCTAGGGCTAAAAATCCCTATAATGTAATTCCAATGAATTATTTCGATTTCATAGGTTTTAAAGGCTTGTCGAAAGATTTAAGAGTTTTAAGCCTACGCCAAGATGATGACAGAAACCAAATCAAATGGACAGAAATCTTTGAAATTAAAGTTGAAAAGGAAAGTCCAGATAATATTTTTTTTAAAGTGTCTCACTGTGATGAACATTATAGAAGCCTCACATTGAAGAGAACAAACATGGATCATTTTTCCCTCGGAGAACTTAACAATGAACGACCAAAGATAACATGTCTAAAATATCAGGACCTAATTTCTTTGTGCAGTGGAGAAATTCCTGTAATTCGATCTCAGGAGCATGTGTCATTTTACAGATCTCTTCCATTCATGTGG
Organism: Anthonomus grandis grandis; assembly: GCF_022605725.1. NCBI lineage: Eukaryota > Metazoa > Arthropoda > Insecta > Coleoptera > Curculionidae > Anthonomus > Anthonomus grandis. The sequence continues at coordinate 5,341,474 of NC_065558.1, forward strand.
AAGAGATCTGAAAGTCCCTATTTTTATCGTTTTATGTTATAAACAGTTTAGTTTTTTTGTTAGAGTTTTTTACTTTTGGTTTATTATGATATATTTTTTAAGTTTTTTAAGTTTTAGTGTTAAGGGCGTTAAGGAACCTACGTTTATTTTTTTGCGATAAGATTTTTTTTTAAGGCCAGGCCAGGATTTCCACTTTTAATTTCTTTGAAGTACTAGGTTAATTTGAAACTTAATAAATGTTTAATTTTTCGAATAAAAGGTTGATTGGAAAACTTATCTAAAATTTCATAATAGCAAATTGTTCTAATCATAGATGCCCACATGAGCACAAAATTTACGCGGCAAATTCGAAATCGTTTTCTCACAGCGAGAGTTTCTCTTGAGCCAACATCTTAAAACGCTTTTCCTGTAAAATACAAATATTTTAGATACGCCCCTATGTGTGCAAGGCGACGAAATATCACTCAAATACCAATAAAAAGAAAGAGAGTTTCACAAAAGTGTATAAATAAAGATAAAAGATAAAAAAGACAACTACTAATCAAAAATCAACAACTTTGTAAAACCCATATAAAATAACTTGATTTTAGTTATCTTAAGAGTTGCTTCCATAAAAATCGATTAGTTACTTGTGCTAAAGATAAAAACAAAACAAACACATTTGTATATCAGATAACGTTTACTATTTTTATATAAGAGAAAAATGTCTGCCTTACTAGTGATTTCTTTGCTTGTTAAAATTCACTAGCATTGTTATAGTTTATTATTGTACCATTTATGTGAATTTTTAATAAAGCTGATTATTATAATATGGAGCCCTTTTCATGAATGCCACAAGATTATAATTGAGAGGATTCAAAATAAAATATATTTTAATATAATGGTCATTACTTTGTAGCAGATATAAATTAGAACATCTTCAAACACTTAGGATAACATCTTACAGGATTTGCTCGTATAAAATCATTTTAAATTTTTTTTAAATATCTCAGAATGAAATACGAGACATCTTACCTTTTATATACCTAAACCACCGTCAGTTTGTTTAAGTTTGCTAAAATTAAATTTTTAATTGTATAGATTTAATTAGTATGAGGTTTTTCAATCTTAAATAAATGCTATATTTGTCACAAAAAGCGTTGAAGCGTGTTGATCGAGAGATTTACATCAAAGCACTTCCAAACCATAAAATCATGTTTCTTTAGCGTTGTGAAATGCCGGGTCACCCAAGATCAACCTTCCTCATGGTGTTCAGTCCCGACGGTAGACGATCCGCATCAACTCACGGCAACCACAGCATTTACGTTACCGACCTAAGAAGCGGTAAAAACATTAAAACATTGGTGGGTCATCCGCGCACCCCTTGGTGTATCGCTTTTCATCCTACGTCTGATCAAATCGTCGCGTCGGGCTGTTTGGGCGGTCAAGTGAGGATATGGGACTTGAGTGTAAGTTCTAAGCAAGAAAAAATAGCGGTGGTGGAATAAATTGATGATGTTTCAGGGTGGCAGTGAAGTTTGGACGACGGCTACAGAATCGGTTATAGCTTCCATAGCCTTTCATCCTAACGATAGAATTCTAGTTATAGCCACGTTGAATGAAGTTTACTTTTGGGATTGGAGCCGACCAGAGCCTTTTGTTCACGTTGCCACAAGCAATCAGAAAGAAAAGGTATAATAATAATATTTATTAAATTCCTTTTAAAATATAAAAAGCCCGTAAGGAAGTATAATAATGTCAACAAGATAAATTTGTCTACTTAAAATTAAATAGACTTTACAGATATAAAATAAAATATTTACATCTATGAAATACATAAAAACAATTACGTTACTCAATCATGATGAGCGAAAAACAACTCTCACAAGTAATCATAAACTCTTTCGCAAAAGAGAAAGTATTTTTGAATAAGTGTTTTTTTTCCCGCACTCTTTTTGGTAGGCTATTACAAATAAATCTTTGCAATACAAAATTCCACATGTTTCTGAAGATACAAAAAATTATATCTTTGAGTAACCAGGTTATTCCTTGTTCTTGTATCATAATTATGTATTGGTATATATGATTCAGTGGATAAAAGCAACCCAACTTTTGTCACTATATCACATAATATTTTACTGAAAAAATTACAAAATATTGGTTTTTATGATAATTCCCTAAATTTAGTATGAAGTTATTTGGATAACAGATTACAAAGGGTTGAAGTCTATGATGCTCTTAGTGATTCCTTGGTAGTTATGTATGGTGTTCCTCAGGGAACTGTTTTAGGTCTAATTCTGCTTAATATTTATGTAAACGATCTATACAGAATTGGAAATGGGGCTAAATTGACCAGCTTCGTTGACGATACGAGCATTAGTTTTACGGTTGAATCATGAGAAGCAATTAAAAACCTCTAACAAGATTTCCCAAAATATAATCATTGGTTTAATAATCATCAGTTGAGTATTAACTTTTCCAAAATATTTTTTAAGCCTTTTTGTAGCTATTCTAGCGATCTACCTAACTTCAATACCCTAGAATTTTATAATTATTAGCAAGAAATTAAAATAAGTCGATGCACAAAATTTAAATATTTAGGAATTTTTATTGATAGTCATCTTCAATGGTGTCATCATATAGAGTACGTAAATGGAAAGCTTAGGTCTTCTTACCCTTATTTAAATTTAATTGTAGTGTGTTTAATTTGCAACAACTTAAATGTCTTTACTATGCTTTGGCTCAGTCACATTTAACATATGGTCTTATTTTTTTAAGACCATAGGTTAAATGTGAAATTTCCACTTTTGGTGGAAAATCTACTTTTGCTTCTATCTACTGTGTTAGATCAAAATTGTTTCCAATTTAACAACCGTTTTTTCAAACAAAAAGAAGGTCTAGCAATGGGCTCTTGTTTATCGCCATTTCTTAGTGAAGTATTTCTTAGCAACTTAGAAACAAAAATAATGAGCAGTAATTTTAAAAATAACATCATCTTTTATAAACGGTATGTGGATGACATATGTTTGATTTGGAATGGAAGTGAGGTAGAGCTTACATATTTCTATAATTATGTACAACTCTCTTCACTCTAAAATTGAGTTCACAATCGAACGGGAACAGAACAACACCTTACCATTCTTAGATTTATTACTTAAGAGGAAAAGAAATAAGATATCCTTTGAAATATTTCGTAAACAAGCAACAACAGATAATATTATACAATATAATTCTACATCACCGTCCTCACATAAATTTGCTGCTTTCCATTCTTTATTTTACAGACTTTTTAACATCCCACTTTCTCGTGAAGCTTTTAAAAAAGAATTTCTTACCATTAAACAACTAGCAGTCAGTAACTTTTTCCCTCTTAAACCTATATATAAAATGTATTTTCAGTATGTGAACAAGTATAAATTATCATTTAATTTTATCAGACAGCAAACAAACATAATCAAAACTTTTAGGTCGTTTACTTATTTTGGACCAATTTCGTCACAATTATCCCGCTTTTTTTCTCCCTTTGGCATAACCCCAGCTTTTAAAACCAATAATACCTTAAATAGACATCTAATTAAAACAAAAGATAAACTACCCCCGCTATCTTCTCCAGGAGTTTATGAGATTAGGTGTAAAGAGTGCCCTGCAGTGTACGTCGGCCAGTCTGGTAGGAAGATTTCTACTAGGATTAGTGAACACAAGGCCCAATACAATAAATTTAAAAATACCGAAATCACAGTGACCAGATCAGCTTTTGCTAATCACCTTCTCGACTCCAAACATGATTTTCCTGACAGCCAAAATATAAAAATACTGCATCAATGCAACAAAAGTAAAAAACTAGACTTGTTGGAGACAATGGAGATTAGTAAAGCTTTTAAAAGCCCAGATCTGTCCTGTGTTAATGAAAGGTTTGATTTTGATGGCCACCTAGTTTTTAATAACCTCAAGTAGTTCTAGACTCCTAAATGATGGTTAGATTTCTGAAATGTATAAAGGATTTGATTGTTTAGTTGAGTTCTTTGTACATAGATAGTGCCACTTTATTGTAATCTTTGTTTACTTAAATATTAGGTGTTTTGTGTATGTTGTGGTAAGTTTTTGTTGAATTCTCCTTTTTTCGGGTTACATAATTTTAATTATTGTTTAGGTCTGATGATGCTCTAGTCGAGCGAAACATGTAACCTTCGTTATTTTATTAAATGTATTTGTGATGCTGTAGATTTCGTGTTTTTTACCTTTTATAAAAGTGTATGACCAGCATCTTTGGGATAATGGATGACTTTTTCGAGTTATGGTCTTATTGCATACTCTATAGCGGTTACTCAAAAATGGCTCTAAAGATCATTTTAAGAAAGGATAGGATGTACCCTTCAGACTTGTTGTTTGCTAAAGTAGATATTGTTGATGATTTTTTAAAATAATGGCTATACGAATTTTTATGAAAAAACTGTCTTACAAGATATAAGTCATCACCAGCATAGTAGATATAGGCCGTAGCAGTGTTAAAGCCGCGAGTTAAAAAACAATTGGACAAAGATGCTTTGCGTATTTAAGAGCTAACGTTTATCAGAGAGTTGCTCATACCATTGGAACTGCGCAGTCAATTTTTACATTTAAAAAGGCAATTAAATTCTTCTTAACAAGTGAAATCACTAGGAATGAAGTATATGCCCTTTTAGACGAAATAATACCTTAAAATACTGACAACTATGATCTCGAAATGTATTCATCCTGGTTTTAAATTGTTTTTTGTGGTTGGTTAGATATATTTTTTAGAGTTATAAATACAGTTAATAATAGAGTTATATAGTTTATTAGCCTCCTAGTATAGTGAGTAAAACTTTGATCATTGGCATAGATACTTAGTATGTGTTTATTCTGCCACGCGCGAGTTTTCTCTTGTGCCTCGGCTTTGTGTTTATTGTAATGTTAAAAAGTTATAGTAGGAAAATTATTTGTATGTTTACCATATTGCAATAAATGCCAGATTATTATTATACGATTCACTAAAAAGATCCTCATTATTTTTGACAAACAAAACACAGTCTAATATATACATTATAAATATAGGCTTACATGAATATCTTTGTTTAATTTTAAAGATTGTCCACAACCATTTCTTTTCAAGTAAAAACAGCCTTCCTGCCTCAGCAGAATTTCCCCAAAAAATAAGTCCGTACGTCATTCGAGAATGAATAAATGCATGATATGCAGATATTGCGGCACTTTCAATGACTCTTCCCCAACATGCGCTTTCCAATCCAATCGTTGATCTACATTAATACCTAAAAATTTAACCTTTTTAATAGATGAAATTGTGTTATTATTTAATTAAAACTGAGATTAACATTCCTTCGATTTTCAAGGAGTACGCATTGAGCTTTAGATATATTTAAAAGCAGGTTGTTAGCCTGAAGGTATGCACCAACAGACTCAAGTATTGACTCAACTCTTTCTCTGAGTATCTCCATGTTTTTGTGACTAAATATGACAGTGATATCATCTGCGTAAAGTACAGTAGTCTCCCCAACAACATCATCCAGGTCATTTGAATACAGAATATACAGCAGAGGTCCCATAATTGATCCCTTTTCTACATTTACACTTTCGTAAAATATTTTTTACCTTGAGAATCTACTCCCACAACTTCCAAGTATGATTTTCAAGTTTCAAATCAAGTGCAACCAAACTTATCCAATTTTTATATTAGTTTTTCATGGTCTACACTATCAAAAGCTTTAGAATGGTCTAAGCACACACCTACAGTTTTTATTTCATTTACTGAGTTTAGTATTTCTCTCATAGCCTGATAAATAGCGCGAATGGTCGACTCATCCTTTCTAAAACCATTTTGACGTCCGGTAATTACTTTATTATTTTCTAAAAACGAAACTAGCCTATTATTTATAGCACTTTCAAGTTTTACTTTCGTCAGGTAGCGATGAGATAGGACGATAGTTCTGTTCGACATCTCTATCCCATTTTTTATGACTGGGTTTGATACAGGCATGCTTTAATTTTGTAGAAAAGTGACAAATGATAAATTTATTATAAATTCCAGCGGTTTTGCAATTGAGTGAGCGGTCTCCTTAATTAATGAGATAGGAATTTCATCGTTAAGAATATGCTAGATGTTATTTTTTTAACTAAATGAGTGTTAAACTATTTTGATAAAACAGAAGGACATGAGTTTATAAAAAAATTTCAACAACTTCCAGGGGATTAGTATTTTTTTTTTAGTGACTGCCTCAATTACATCAATATTTTTGTTTGTAGTGTTTCTGATATTTTTAACGAGCTGCCATGACAATTTTATTTTATTTTTCAATAAAGTTAAAGAAATTTTTTAGCTTCATTTATAACACCTTTTAAAATACCACAGTATATTAATAATGTTTATTCGGGATCAAGACCTAACTCTTAACATCTAAATACTTATATCTTGAAATCAAATTGTATTTTTAAGCGGAACTTTTTCAACTTGTTTAGATTGACGCTTCTTTAATTTTTTTTTGTCACTATTGTAGGTGAGGTATGTGGCGTTTGACAAGCTGGGTCACAAATTAATTACAGGAATAGCGAATAACCCGCAAACCAGATGGGAAAGAGTGAGAGCTCCGGTACCGGTACCGAGACAAGAGAGATCTGCGAGCCCTTATCGACGAAGAATTACCCAGAGATTGGTGACTTCGGCTGGAAATGTTCCAAGTGCGGTAAGTTACTTAATAAGCCCTATAATATATACTATAATAAGCATATAATAATATATACTATATTATTACTATAATAAGCTCTTGTTAGTGGAGATTAAGATATGTTCGACATTTGACAATCGATAAACATAAAGAGAAATTCTCAAATTGATTAAGTTTAATTTCGTTTTGCCTATTTTTGTTTTTCTAGATTGAGGCCATAGTCATATTAAGTAAAGCACCCGAACTTAAATACTCACTAGGCAGGCTGTGGCACTTTTGTGTCTCTATAATTTGTTCTATTTTGAGTCGAATTTTTTTTTACTTCTTAGCGTTAATGTTTTAGTTAGTTCATCTGGTAGTTTTCTTGAATTTTAGGGCTTATATTTGGATTAGGCTTAAATTTGTTCTTTCTTTATTCGTTATCTACCTTAGTTATTTACCTAAAGTTAAAGCAAGAGGTTGAGTGGTTAGAATTAGAATTCTAAATTAAACTTAATTAATGAAATAAATGTGCTATCGTCGGTTTACTGCCAAAACAAGATAAGTACATTTTTTCGTAATCAAAATTTATATATAAACTTACTGCATAAAGTGTTGGACAATGGACAGGCAGTAAATGATGTAGGACTGTTTTGGCAATTTTTCATTTTGCTCAAAACTGTACAGCGAAAACAGGGTAAGTGCACAAAACTAACAAAATGTAGTACTTATCTGGTTTTGGCAGTAAGCTGACGATATATGCAATATAATTCCTTGTTCTTTGCTTAGTTCCAGGTAGTTCTTTTTGTCGAGTCTCAGGTTGATATGGCTTTCGTTTAGTTTTGATACCGGATTCTTTTTTTTTTATTTGAAGGATGACAACTACTAGTTGATTATTTTTTTCTAAAGTTTTCCACTTTCTACTTTGGATTTTGGTATTAGCATTATTCTAGCGTGTTTTTTTTTTAAATGTTTTTGCATGATTTTTCTCTCCTTGTTCTCCACTTGGGTATATTCCGGAGTAATTGTTATTCTCGTACACTTCAAATTTGTGTCAATGGAAACTGGATCTATATTTTCCTTAATGGATTGTCCTACCCGTCAAATGTTACAACAGTTGCTAAATTAACAATTTAGGTGTAATATCCTTCTCCTTCCTATAATCAGCTTATATCTCTTTGCATCACCTTCGATCTTTTTCAAGTTTTCCTTCAATCTGTTCACTTCTTCTTGAAGCACCTCGTTTTGTCCCCTTACCTCTTGGAATTTAAGTACATAGATTTTCTTTCAATCTCCGTATCTCAGTGGAAAATATGATCCGATTTTGCTTAATTTATTCTTTTAACTTTATTATTTAATACCAGTAATAACCTTTAACAGCTCCTTCACATCATCATTTGTCATTTTTTTTGTAAAATAATTCCTTTTTATAAATGTTAAAGTTATTTCAGATAAAAATCTTATTGACAAAGCTTTGTATAAACTAAAATGGAAATAGGTCTTATAATTATTAATAGACAGTAGTAAAAAAATAACAAAAATAAAGTATGTAACCAATTATATGAAAAATAGTAAAAATTTCAAACTTGGTGACATAATGTTTATACACAACGCACCCAAAATACATACAGAAAATAAAAAAACACAAATAAATAATGTCTTTATTAAGAATAATAACTGAGGCGTTCAGTTGCAAAACTGAACGCCAACAATAAAACAATAAAAATGGATTTAAATTTTTATTCAAAAATGACATATGTGTGGCGCTGTCTTCTTTAAGACGTTTGGCCACAAAACTTGATAAATCCCAAAGAAATTGCCTTCGAAAAAGTAGTAACGGTAGCAAAACTTTTTCAATCCTATGTAAATAATGTTTCAAAAGTGTTTTAATCCATTAATCTGCAACGTTTTCAAAACTCTTTTCTTCCATTTACACTTATACCACAGTAATAATACGCGGAATCAAAACTGTTTTGTTCCGCGAGATCTTACAGGCATGTGTTCCACAAATAATATTTTTATGGTTTAGTTTTTTTTTCAACTGCGGTATAAATAGGTACGTTGATTTTGTTTGTGCAGTGCTTGAAAGTTAATTTGTGCTGTTTTTGTTTAAATTTTTGTTAATATAAAGAGTCTTACACACATTGTGATATGGAAGAGTCATTTTGTCTTGCTACACCTGGTACAGGCCGAAAGAAATTGCGAAATCCATCAAACTGGAAGAAAGAAAAAGATAAAGTTCAAAGGTAATATTTTAAATAAATTTTTAATAGTTAGGTAAGTAGGTACTTAAAATATTTTTTTTATTGCAGAGATAAGCCTAAAACTCTACCTAGACACCCCAAATGTCATCACAAAAAAAGTACTTTTGCCTGTGAAAACTTGTCTATGCAAGATATTCGAAGATTTCATGAAAAATTCTATGAAAATACTACGAAAATTGCGCAAGATAACTTTATTCTTAAACATACAGAACCAAATGTTCCAAAAAGGCGCCGTCCAATAAAAGGAACTCGAAATAATTCCGTTTCGTTAAAATATTTTATTAAAACTAAAAGATGGCACTTTCCAGATTTGCAGTAAAGCCTATTTATCTATCTTGGACATTTCAGGATTTCGGGTGCAAAATATAGCTAAAAATTATTTGATAGGGATAGGATAAGTACAAAATATGCCGAAAGAAGAAATGTAAAAGGATTTATTTTAAAGTTAAAATGTGTTCAATCTCACTACACTAGGAATAAATCTCAACGGCAGTATATGCCAAGTGATCTATCCATAAGGCAGTTGTGGAAAATATACTGTGATGGAAACAGCAGATTGGCTGTAAAATATGACTTTTTCCGGGAAGTATTTACAAGGGATTTTAATATTGACCTCAAGAGTCCTGCCACCGATGCTTGCTCGGAATGTATAAGACTTAAAAGCTTAATAACTGCCCGAAACCAACAGGCAAAGCTAATATGCATGCTACGTGTTCATAATCTAAAAGCAAAGGCATTTTATGAAGCACTTAAAAAACCTGAGGAAAATACTTTAAAATTATCCTTCGACTGTCAAAAAAATATGGTGTTGCCCCGAGTCCCGGATCAATCAGCTTACTATTCCAGGCAGCTCTATCTATACAATTTCACAGTATGTGAAGGAAATTCCAATGTCAAACAGACTAAGGAAAGCATCACTTCATACACTTGGACAGAGAATGTGTGCGCTAAGGGCTCAAATGAAATATCTTCACTAGTTAATCATAAACTTTCTATGGTAGACTTTACTGATGTTACCTCAATCAAATTTTTTTGCGATGGGTGTCCTGGCCAGAACGTAACAATGATGGGTATGCTGATGTATTGGCTGTATCACTCTAACTCGACAGTGAATTAACTTATTGTGACATTTCCTGTGGTTGGTCACTCTTTTTTACTCGTGTATTCGGACGAATTGAAAAAAGAGTTAAAAAAAAGGAAGTTATAGTTCATCCTGATGAATATAGGAAATTTTTTTCCGAGTTTTCAACTGTGCTTGATATCGAAAAAGATTGTCAAATTTTTAACTGGAAAAAAGCTATAGAATCGGTTATAAAGCCACCTGGGCAGTGACATTTTAAGTTTGCTCTATGTAAAAGAATTTCAATTTTAAAGAAATGGAACTCAAAAGGAACTCAAGCAGTGTTCGTAAAGGGGGAAGTAAATTACAAAAATTTGAAAAAATGAAAAACCTTGGCTACCTTAAATTTGGAGCCTCTTCCTAAGGAATGTGCAGTAAAACCAGCCAAGCTTAAGGATGTGGATGCTTTATTAAAAAAACATGTTGGTTTAGAGTGGAGAAACATTGAAGAGGTCGATTTAACATTTTATAAAAAAGTAATTGACAACGCCATTGAATCACTTCATGATACAGAAGTTGAAGAAGAAGAAGAAGGAATGGAACCCATGGAAGAAGACGATGGACTAAGAATTAAATTTTTAAGTTTCATTTAAAAAAAAATATTTGTTTTAAAATTGTAAACTTTTACTTATTTAAAACTCCCTAAATTCTACAGATACTGAAACAAAACTTTTTAGTTCCATGGCGCGGTAGCAAAACTTGTTATATCCCTATTATTTTTGTCAATAACTACTTCTTTTAAACAAAAATGTACTACTTAGTAACAAATATTTAAATAAACAGTTGTCATAAATGTGTATTTTCATTTTAAACCACAAAAATTTTAGTTTTTACAAGAAATCCGAAGTTTTTCTCTTCTCCTGTAAAATTGGTTAGCACGGATCTAAAGAGTTTTGGAATTGGGCGTCTCAACTCTATCACATTATTAAATCTTAAAGAGCGGATTCTAGCTTGTTTAGTCACTTCTACTCTTAAATGAACCCCTAAATTATACACGCATTTATTAAATGTCTATAAGAAAAAATAAATAAATACTAATAGGTCCTCCTATACATATAATTATTACTACAATCCACTAAGAGTTGAACAATGAATTTTATAATGTGCAATATAAAACTGTAATTTTAGTCCAACCAGAAGAAAAAACTAACCATACGTTTTGATGAAACAACAACACATTCTTTATATTTTTTCAGAAAATTGAGATAGAATTAGAAATTTGAAAATAATTATAAAAAATATTATATAATAACACAGCTATAAACGAAAAACTTCACTAAAACAATGCAGTAGTATGTTGTGGCATAATTAACTTGTTTCTAACTATCAAAGCGTTGATGGGTCTCATCATATTAATTAAGATCTTAAATATGAAGGCAAGTTATGTGTGTCTAAAATTTTATAGTACAATAGAAATAAACATTAAACCTGAGTAAGACATGGGTCAAAGAGAGTTTAAAACATATAAAAATGTATAATAATAAATAAAACATATCATAAACAAATAAAAATACTGATTAGAAAAAAACAGCATTAGTGATTGAGGTAATAAAACATAAAACACAGACAATAGGTAGCCAAAAGGTAGGAAAAAGAAAACAAATACATTGAAATAGTATCAACAAATAGCTCTAGAAAAAACTTTTTAACAAGAGCAAGCCCTTTACTCTACTTCTAAATAGGATCATTCAGATCTTCTCTTTATCTCTGTGGGTAAATGATTAAATAGTTGACGACCATTGAAGACAATAGAGTGACGTACTTGGGAAGACCTAGATATATTTATTCATTTAATTTATATATTCAATTACAAACACATTAACAGGTAAATGTTAAAAAAAACACAAATTATATGTAATAAGCTTATAAATCAAACAAAAAAGCAAGAAAATAAAGTGCTACATATATTATCTAACTTATCCCCCTGTTCCTCTTATAACCTTATTTTTAAAACTATTACAAGACTCTCCCGTAAATAGATCATACGAACTATAGTGCGTATTATACAATTTTATTAGTTGGTCTGTTACCCCTCTAAATCCATAATTGGTTCGGTGAGATCGTTCATAGAAAAGGATCCTTTGACGTGTAACCCTATTTGGGACTTTTAATGATATCCTATTTAAAAGATAAGAAGTATCAGTAAACAAAAAATAGATTCTGGCATTATTTCTTCTAATTTTCAAAGTTTGCAGCCCAACTAGCTGACATTCAGTTTCGTAAGGAAACCTATGTTTATAAAGTAAAAATTTGCAAAACTTATTTTGAACTCTTTCTATACGATTAATATGTATGTTATAAAATGGTGACTAGACAATACAGTTGTATTCTAAAACACTACGAACTAAACTATTGTATAAACATTTTATGGTTTTAATATCACTGATTTGATCACAATGTCTCCTAATAAAACCTAGCATTCTAAAACCCTTCATCCTGATGTTATCAACATCAGCATTAAAAGTCAATTGATGGTCAAGAATAACGCCTAAATCATTAAAAGTGTCTACACTTTCCAGCAAACATCCGTCTAATGTATATGTAAATTTATAAGGAACTTTTTTCCGGTGAACGGAAAAATTTTTTACACACCATTGATTAAAATTATTTAAATCTAGTTGCACTAAACTATTGACTCTGGCGAAGACTGTTCTTCGCCAGAGTCAATAGTTCGAAAAAATTTTAGATCCTCAGCGTAAAAAAGACATTCACAGTGTTTAAAAACAGATACAGCTTCATTTATATATAAAAGGAACAAAATTGGCCCAAGATGTGATCCCTGAGGCACTCCAGAAGTCACTCGAATTTCCCTTGAAGTTGCTCCCCTTAGCTTGACTTGTTGAGTACGACTATTCAAATATGAATCGATCCACTTCAGATCCATGTACTCCCAATGCTTTAAGTTTCTTTATCAACAGACCATGGCATACACTGTCGAATGCTTTTTGTAAATCGGTGTAAACAACATCAATCTGATAGCCTTTTTCGATATTTTCACTTAAAAAATCCTGAAAAACCGCTAGGTTTGTCGCCGTTGATCTACTATTGTAAAAGCCATGTTGTTTCGGAGAAATATAGGATTTAAAGGTGTTAAATATTTCATCAGTCAAAATTGATTCAAATATTTTGGAGAAAACTGAAAGCAAAGAAACGCCCCTATAATTTCCAATCTCAGTTTTGCGTCCACTTTTAAAAATAGGGAACTGACAGCTTCCAATACGTGGGAAATGAAGATGTATCAAATGACCTCTGAAAAATTAACCGAAGAGGCTCAACCAACGCAGATGAACAGTTTTTGATAAACACTGGTGAGATTCCATCAGGTCCTGATCCTTTATTGGCATCCAGTGAGTTAAGTTTGTCCAGTATTTCTTCATTGGTAAAAATATGATGTGAAAGAACAGACACTAGAGTTTCTGGAACAGATGTAATGCATTTGTTAGAAAAATCCGAATAGCAGAATTCAAAATGGTCAGCAAAAGCCTCAGATACTTCCTCGGGAGTCTCCATAGTCATCCCCTTGTATTCCATAGATTTTGGTATTCCTTTTTATCTTTACGCAGGTTGTTAACATAGGACCAAAAATACTTCATATTATCTGGTATCATTTATTCTGTATTAGTGACAAAGAGAAGGTAACACAAATCCATGAGGTACTTTGTCTCTAATCTAACCGCAGAATAATTATCGTAGTCCCCTTGTAGACCTTTTATATTTTCTATGAAGCCTGTTCTTATAAGCAATTTTATATAGGAATAGACAAATTATAAGTTTGTCTTGTATTATTGAGTATTCAAGTTTTGAACTAACGTTCCCCTATATGTGTTGTATGAACGCAGATTTAAGATATTACCTACTTGCCAAAAACATACGTCGACGTAAATCTCTCAATATTCATATATCTTTTAGCCCTCTTTTGTATGCATTTCGCACTGACCGTAGACAATAGATAGTGATAGTAAATATGGTATTATCATAAAAGGTGTTTGTTAATCAATGAAATAGGTATTGAAAGCTACAGATTAGATACACACTTTTTCAAGCACTGTTTCTTGTCAATTAGATAGATTGACTTAGACTGTTATTAAGAAACTCTATTTAAAAAAAATGATGGTATATTTTGGAGTCAATGACATAAAGAAGACATTTGTAATTCTTTGATAATTACAAAGTTGTTTCCAGCAACCGCCGCTGACGCGACCTTCGCCCACACCAGAAGTAGAAAGTAGCTCAGCAATACCGGAAAGGGAAAGGCGCATAACGCAGTGCTACAGAAACTTAGTGCGTGAATATGAACTGTTGGTGCATAGATATCTACAGTTGTACAGACCTCCTACTATGGTAAGAGCCCCATTTTGATCATAAAATTATTAGTTTCAACTGGATATTTTCAGATTGACAGGGGCACAGACCCGATGGAACCGAGTTATTTAAACAGTGGCACCCAAACTGCTTCAAGTAATAATACTATTAACGAAGATCCATCGCAGCCTGGACCGAGTGGTCTGCAGAACTCCAGAAATGTGTTTTCGGATCCCATCAGAAACGATCCAGGTATATGTAATTTTTTTTTTTTAATAAAAATATATTCATGGTCTTAAATCAGATTATCTGACATTGAGGCCTTTGACTCTTTAAATATAACAAAGATAGCAATTTGTAAATTTTAATAACAAATCTTTAATTTTTTGTTTGTTTATTATGTGTGCAACTTTTTTCAAACAAGAGTCTGGTATAGACCAATAACAGAAGGTGGTATCTCTAATCTATACCAAAAGATGATTAACTTCAATTTTAATTTAAATAATGATAATAATTTCAATGGAAGTGGTATTTTGTGGGTGTATTGTAGTACAAGAGTTATGTAGGACAAACTGGGTATCTCAAAGAACGTATTAAGGATCACAAAAGAGCACCAGTTAAACATGTTAGGGAACTGGATCATTCTTTTCGATTTTAATCACATAAATATTCTGGACCAACAAAAATTCTTAATTAAACGCAACCTAAGCGAAATGCTATATATTAAAAAACATAATACTGTCAACTTTAGTCGCCACACTGAACCTAAACAAAATGACAAAAACCTAAGTTCTGCATACTCAAATCTAATTAATAAATTACCTACTTAAATACCGCAATAAAGCAAAAACACTCTATTCCTAAAATATTAACCATATTTATTCTATTTTACATAAACACATTTCTCTTCTGTAGTTTTTGCACTTAGTAGTAAACTTCTCTAGTCTGCCGGTTCGTTCCATTTTATATATTTTATCAGATTTTAATTGTAATCGGTCCTCTACGTAACCACCCTTTAATCTACGTTTTAATCCTTGTGATAAGTATTTTTTTAATTTGACGAGAGAGAACTACGATTTCTGTAAGTGTTTTTGAAAGTTTTATTTTCCTCCCCTTCTTGAAACTCTATGATATGCATATTGTCATTGTATGATAACTTCTATTTTTTTTAACAAAATATTTATGGAAAATAGAGGAAAAAAAACAAAAAATGTTCAACACCATTTCTTTCTATCTATTTTAGAGCCCTAAAGATTAATTAAATATAATTCGAAACGTTGGCGAGAAACAAATAGTTTTCTTTAACAATTGACCACACAAAATACCACTTCCGATACAAAATTTATGGTAACAAATTCACAAGAATAATAATTTTAATAACGATTTAAAATTCAAAATGCCAATTGACGTACTAACAAACTTCTTCTTCAGAAACATCATAATTATTAAATAAAAATCTTCCTCACAAGAAAGTAAGCTGGACTCAAAAACTGTAAAGATTTACATAATAGACTTAATTTTTTGATAAATTTGACTAAAAGAAATCCTAGTGCTACGCCAAACAGTACTTTAACAGAAGATTTAATGTAATACATAGAAAATCTATTAGATCTGCGAAATACAGAGCAAACGACAAATTTATATAAAAAATCTAGTAATTCTCAACAAGATATGTGGGAGCTTATCAATAACAAAACAACAACTGATACCTTTAACCCAAACTTAACCAAACTTGTTTATAGACTATTTAAATTCTAGTTCAATAAAAAACATACAATCTTTTAAGTTTCACTGTGTTAGGTTTAATGATGTGATAGAGCTATCTCAGCGATAAAAAGTAGTAGGAACTATATTATTAACATAAGAATTTTCAAAGCAATAAAAAATATAATGGTTCAATCTCTGACTGTAGTTCAGTAAATTTATCATATTATGGCAAAAAATTCGCGTAATCGATTAAAAAAAAAATTCAATCAAAAATTTAGAGCGGAACCCATAAACAAAAGATTCGACTTGGTGTTTTTATATTTAAACTGTTCCTACAAAGTGTACAGGGTGGTGCGATTTCGACTGTTTTAACAGAAAACTCGTATTTTCCGAACAGATTATATATTTTTATACAGGGTGTTTCATAAAGTTGATATTCCAAAAAAAATTTTCTTATGGAACACATATATTTTTTTTTATAAATTCTTAAAGCCCTTGAAATTCTCTTTTCAAAAATATATAACACCATATATCTCATTTTAGCTGTTTCCGATATTACATTATCATTTTTCCATTTTCCAAGTCTTTTAATTTTTATAGAAGTAGGCTTTGGTAAAATACAGCACATGTCAGCACAGCCACATAGAAAATTGTTTATTTCTCCTGTCAGTAACATATATGAATTTGCTGTATTTAGAGCTATATAGTGCTTAAATATGTAGAGAATTTTAAAAAAAATGTATGAAAATTACGAAAAAGTTGACATGTTAAAGTGCTATTTTCTGTCTAATGAAAATTCCGAGGCAGCCAGTGAATTATATTTAAATACCTTTCCTGAACGTCGTCAACCAGATAAAAGAATATTTCCAGTGTTAAAATTAAATCTTGTGAAGCACGGAAGTTTTAAAAAGCCAAGGCCCAAAACTTATGCTGTTGAAGCTGAAATTCAGGAACTTAATCTAATAGGTGAGGTCTTAGATCATCCTAACAAGTCTCATCGAGCAGTAGCAGAGGAAATAGGTGTTGAGAAAACCAGAGTTTTAAAAACGCTTAAAAAGCACAAATTTAAACCCTACAGAGTTAGGAAAGTTCATCACCTTCAGGATGGCGACTTTCAGAGAAGAATTGTATTTTGTGATTGGTATGTCAATAAGTGCAGATTGGACGAGAACTTTCATAATAACATTATTTGGACAGATGAAAGCCGAATAGATACTTCTGGAATATATAATAGGTATAATTCTTATTACTGGACTACAGAAAACCCACATGTTGTAGTACGCGCGAACACACAGGGACGGCTGGGCTTCAATATTTGGGTAGGAATTTTTCGAGGTAGATTTTTGGGTCTTCATTTTTTTAATGAAATTTTGACTGCCCAAGATCATGTAAATATTTTACAAACATATGTTGCACCATTTTTGGAAAATTTACCATTAGCGAGAGTTCGAAACACGTATTATCAGCAAGACGGTTGTCCTTTGCACAACGCACGAATTACGACTGATTTTTTAAATCAGGAATTTCGGAATCATTGGATTGGTACAAGGGCCTGCTAGGTCTGCTAACGCCGTTAGATTTTTTTTTATGGGGGAGATTGAAGGATTTAGTTATTAAAGGAAGATCTATCGAAACACGGGAACAGTTGCAAGTAGCCACTAGGCAAGCTTCTCGTGCTATTAGACCTCTTGAGCTTATAAACGCTTGTAAATCAGTTAGAAAAAGGTGTTTTTTATGTATTCGAGAAGGATGTGTTCAGTTTGAATACCTACTTTGAAAAAAATGGTTCTAGTTTGTAATATTAGTTTATAATTATTATTAAACTCTGTAAATATGCCTAGAAATGATTGTTAATTGCTTTGTTTTTTTATAATATGTCGAAAAATATTAAGTTTATAATCTAAGTGAATATGAATTTAAGAATTTATAAAAAAAAATGTGTTCCATAAAAAAAAAATTTTTGGAATATCAACTTTATGAAATACCCTGTATAAAAATATATAACATACAACAAATATTTATCATTAAAAAGTACTTTGAGAAAGTGTTTTCAGAAGTCAATTATCTTTAATAGCAAAAAAGTTATGGCTAATTACCGAAATCGACCAAATTCAAGAAACGCCCCCTAGCCGCCAAACAGTTTGACATAGTAAAATTTTGATAACTTTAAACAGTCGAAATCGCACCACCCTGTACAGTACAATAAACGTTCATGATTAGCGTTTGACGCTGAACATGGAACTTGTGACATTAATTTACGAGATTGTTAATTTAAAAAAATTGTATTTTCGTTGACTTGTGCCACCGCTTCTCGTAAACGACATCTTTCGATTCTACCCGTTGTTTTTGCAAAAATTCGATCAATAACATTATCAGAAACTAGTCAAGAAATTGAGATCTTGCGATTAACGGCGATTTTTATGGGTAGGTTTTTGTAACACGTACGGCACATTAGTAAAAAACATGAAGTTAAATTCTTCTTTTATTGTAAAAACATGTTCTGCTCGAAATGTTTGGTGGAAATTTTATTTATTCGATTATAAGATTTTTTTGCAATAGAATCGTATTTTTTTTCATTTCTGTGCCTAATTTTTATGGGATGACTGGTAGTAATTATCGTCCCATGTCTCTATTGACAATATTGTCAAAAGTTTATGAACGTGTTTTAAAAAATCAAATTAACCAACACTTCATTGTAGTAGATCTACTGTTGCTCCCAAAGTGCTGCTTTTTATTTGAGATTCAAAATCAAATCAAATATGCTTTATTTTCACATAAAACATAAAAATGTTGTTCACAAAGCCGACTTAAATATAGGGCAAACAAACGTACAATAAGAGAAACAAATATGAACACATAAAAAATAAATTGATCAGTAAAATTAAAATATCAGAATATATAAAATCACATAACAAAGGAGAATAAAAAACCTTTAAAATAGGAGTAACTAAAATTGGTCAACATTTGTATAGTAATAATTCATCATGCAGTACTGTAAAAACCACCTTAAATCAACTTTTTTTTAAATTTCGACATCAAATTCGTACAGATTCTTGTCAAATTGTCTTGAAATTGTCTATGGACTCTATCGTTTTAGCTTTTATTGCTTTTTCAGGGTTGTGCTTTTTAAAATTGGCACTATTTTTGATAACTTTAATTCTTTTGGAAGTTGGCCACTAGTTAGAGGACTTATTTGTTAAATCTTGGATATAGGTTTACAATGAATTTTTTATGTCATTTACTATATCACTGATGTCATTCTTACCAGTTTTCTTTAGATTAATACTTTGTTATACCTCTTCCTCTGAAAAATATTTTGTTTGCTAATTGATTTATATGATCCGAAATATCCTGGTCCTTATCGTAGATTTCACCATCCACCCCAATAATTTTGTGTACTTTTTTGTTTCTGTATTATTTGCTAAAATAAATGTATCCAGTTTTAGTCGTAACTTGTAACTGTTTAATGCTTTTGTAGGTCCATCTTCGAGCACTCAAACGGAGCCTTCAAGCTCTCATCAGTCGCAGCCACTCATAACTCCGAGTAGAATATTCACGGTGATAAGAAAACCGCCTAGTTCTATACAAAGTACTCAGACCACCGAGTCTAGGAAGCATAAAAGCGAAGTTGGCGAATCTAGCAGGACTAACGAGAAAAGGTTCGTTGGGGTTCCACAATCAGTACAGGCTTAACAATAAAAAATGGGTTTCTAGGTTTAAACGTAACGATAATGCACCTGCTTCTACGAGCGAGACTTCCCAGGAACCCAACCGATCAGAAGAGGGAGGAACCGGTAGTACTGAGGACAGAACTCTAGTTGTTAATTTAGAAAGGTTTGCGGTACTGGGGTGTTTTTATTATTAAATGTTAAGAATTCATTTTTTCCAGATTACCCACAGGGAGTAATACCGAAACTTCGTCCCAAGAAGAGCCTCAAAATTTAACCCGCTACAAACCAGAGAGAAAATTCAAGAGACGCTTTTCGGAAAATCTAAATTTAGGTATTTAAATAATCAAATTAATTCATATTAAATCAAAAGATACTGACTAACGTAAAAACACAAATTATACCGTTCTTTAAAGTTTAATTAATGGTAGCATCATTGACTTAAAGTTGTTTTATTACAATCGATATTACTGTAGTAGGTTCCCAGCGCGACAATACAAGGTACCCAAGGCCCCCTAGCGGTAAGTTTTTTAAATACCTTCCTTAAAACAGCACATGCAGTAACACAATCACGTTTTTAGAAATAAGCAATAGCCATAGCGAAAGAATGGCGATGTTAGCGTATATTAGAGCCAATTGGCGTTATCCGGGAGGTAATAATTAAAATAATTTACAAATTATTCTTCATTAATAAAATCGATAATGATAGATGCGAGAAATGCGGCTAGGTCTCGTCGTGACAATGCATCATTTGCCGGACAACCGGGGCCATCTGGAGGCAGACGTGAGTATTAATTAGCTTTAATAGATAATAGTCATACAGGGTAAACCATTGAAAACAGTTTAAAGCAAAATTTATTATTTGGAATGTGAAAGTACGAAGAAAAGCCGATGGCAGACTAAATATAAACAAATTATATCGAAAAACTTAATCTAAACATTCTTTGGGAGCCTAAATGATATAAGCAGCCTTCGACTGCCTAGAAGCACCAAAAACTTACTCCCAATTGCTTGGCAAAGATGATTTTGAGCACTTGAAATTAAAAAGAGAATTCCAGGCAGTTTGAGCAATTCTCTGGAAGAAATTAATGCTTTTAACTGCCTTAAGAGTAGCGCAAAATGCTACCCAATACTTTCAACTTTAAGGAAAATGGTTTTTAACTTCCGAAACCTAAAAAATATTCTATTAAAGTCCTTGTAAGGTAATAGGGCATTCAACTGCCTGGGCGTACCAAAAAATAACTTCATTTACTTAAAAACTGCATGCAACAGCCTGGAAACATTGATCGTAACTACTTAAAATTCAAGTAACTATCGCAGGTAGGAATTGTCCGTAAGATATCGAGGCTTTCATCTGCCTAGAAGTACCAGAAAATGACTCCCAATGCTTTCAACTGCCCGGAAAAACGACTTTAGCTTTTGAGATTTAAAGAAAATATTCCAAGGAACACGGAATTTATAATCATTTGCCTTGAAGACTTTAAAATTGCTTAAAAGTCTGGAAAAAAAAAGAAATGACTCTAAAAATTACGTTAAGTCCCTGGAACATATAATTCAATCCAAAGTCACTGCTATACTTTTCAATGCCTAGAATAAATCGAAAAATTACTTTAAAAGTTTGGAATAATAACTTTATTTGACTGTAAGATATATGTAAACCAGGAGGAAATTTCGAATCTCTTTAATTGTCTTGAGTAACTTAAAATTACTTTAAGTGTCAGGGAAAAAATTTTAAATGACTTCAAAAGATTGAGGGATTATATTGCCTGTCCGTACCAAAAAATTACTTCAATTAATTCAAAATTCCATCAAATACTTGGAAAAGTTGATTTTTGCTCCTTGAAATTTAGGTGAAACTTGTTTAAGTGATTTTTTGGAAGAAATTGAGACTTCAAACTGTCTGGAAGCACCGGAAAATCACTCCCAATAGTTTCAACTGCCTGGAAAATGACTAATAACTTCTGGGAGTTGAAAAAATATTCCAAGGAAGAAATTCCCTATAAGATATTACGGCATTCAAATGCCTGGACCTATCACAAAATCATATAACGTTTACTTTCGTTTTTTGGAATTAGAAAACCAAAATAGATTATATGTAGTTGCAGCTTCTTTAATAATGGTAAGAGATTGTTAACCAGCCTATGATATCCTTGGTAGAGATATTAGATTTCTATGTACAATACTCTTCGTTCCTCAAACAAAAAACCCTTCATTCTTGCAAAAGAACGACATTTACAGACTATTACAGGATATTCAAGCATTTAAATCGGGTCTTTATTGGTTTTTAGGGCAATTTTAAACAGTTTTTATTTATATCAGGCAGATAAGGTAGTTTAATATACCGTTTAAGGGATCTTTTAATGTGTTTCAGGAATATCACGATGAAACCTAGTACCATGAAAATATACAGTTATCATACAATTGGAAACTGTTCAACTGCCTGGATCTCTATCTTCTATGTACAGGGTGCAAATAAAGTATGTACAATAAATTTGACTTTGAGTGATTTGGAGACAAAAAGTTCAAATAAACATGTGTCCGTAACGGCTTTGTTTACAAGATACAGCGTGTCAGACTTAAATAAAAAATATTTTTTGGCGGTATAATTTATACTAGTAATAGGAAATAACTTCAACTGCCTGGAAGAAATTCTCTGTTTCTTTCGAAATTAGCTGGAAATACACAAAAGAAAACATTTATTTAATTGCCCAGTAGAGATTGGAGATAGAGTCCATAAAATGAGAGAATATGCCGGTGACGTCAGACTTCGCGCATCTAAGCTGGCTATCGTTAAGCGTAGAATTCTAGCAGATAGTTTATGACTAAACAATCAGTGCCGGGGGTGTATTGTGTTAAAATATTATTAAATAAATGGGGTTTAAAATACTGTTAAATAAATTTAAACTTTTCTTTGCTTTATTTATGCGTATGTGGATATAAGTGTTAGCTTTACATACATATATTACTTTAGATACTCAAAATAACGTTTACGATACGTGTTAAAGAAATACATATGTTTTTTTTTTATACTCATTATGAGACAAACATTATTTGATATTCATTAATGTATTCATCATTTAATATTATGTCCTTTGAAATACTTTTGTTTAAAAATCAGTTGAAATCTTAAAATATAAAAAAAAAATATTTAAAACAAAAATTAATTTTAAAATATGTTTTAAAACATCTATTTCTTTTCTTTCTTCAGCTATTAAAGATATTAAAAATAAAACTCCACATAAGGGTATATAAATTTTACTGCTCATAAAAACACTACATAATATTATTACGGTATATAATACATATTCATATTATTAAATTAGTCACTATCTGACAAAATGTCCACATTGCTGATAATTGATTCGTCGGAACTCGTTTCCAAATCTTCATCTGATGAGCCAGTGTTTACCGTAAATTTTAGGGAATCTAAAGTTTCATCAAAAAGATTATGATCTTTTATATATTTGTCTTCAATTTTGTCGACATGGTCACAAATGCTTCTCCAATCAACCACAGATACAGATACTGCAAATTTTTGCCTCGTCAAAGCTTCTACATCTGCTAACTTAAAAGTTGTGTTCCTGCTTGCTACCCAGTTTTTAACAGTGGCCCAGATTTTTTCAATGGGGTTCAATTCTGGGTGGTATGGAGGCAAACGCAAAGTTGAGTGTCCGTGACTTTCCATTAGTTCGTCAAGTTTGCACTTTATCGGATAAAATCTTTTATTTTGAAGAACTATTTCATAAAGTTCCCTTTTTGTCATTTTCTCGTCATGTTCTAAATTATGCTCCTTAAGCCAATCAATTATGAGTTGTTTCTTACTTCCTGAGGTAACATTCTTTTTTACTTGTACATTATGGTATGATGCATTGTCCAAAATTAAGACCGAATTTGGTGGCAAATTCGGAAGTAATTGGGTTTCCACCCATTTCATGAAATTTTCATGATTCATGTCGTCATGGTAATCGCCACTTTTAGAACCTGAAATGTTATAAGTAAGAAATTAATAAGCACAGAATATATATTTTTTATATCTTACCTGAGCCGAATATAAGTAGACCGTCTTTAACAAAACCATTTTTTCCTCCAGCATGAATGATTAATCGCTGTCCTTTTGAAATGGGTTTTCGTATACCGCTTAGGCTTTCGTCAAACCAACCTTTGTCAGAAGTATGACTACTGTGTATATAGGTTTCGTCAGTATACACTATATTTCTACCTCGATTTTTAAATTCGGTAATTTGTTTTAAGTATTTTATTCTCTTCAAACGTATGTCATATGATTCCATCAAGGCCTTTCTATTATCATCTGTCTTCTTCCATCTAAAAAACAATGTTTAGAAGTTAGAAATTTATATACATATTAACATCTAACAGGTACATATAATTTTAAAAAACTCATAACCCTAAAAATAAAATTCAAGATAAATAAAGAGACACAGGTAAAATTTTAAAAATGATATTCTAGTTAGGTTGAACATTAAGGAGAAGAATATAATAATATGTCCAATTAAGAGGAAAGAGTGGATTAACCAGGGTCATACCTTTTTTTATCTTACAGGTAACATGCTTATGCATCCTACAGGTGTGTATTTATAAATAAATAAAATTAAAAAAGGGTTTGTAACAGGTAGTCAGGAAATTGTAATAGCTATATTATGATTTGAATAACCATTCGTTCTTATTTTTACATGTTTTGAAAAAAAAAACAGACAATATGAATAAAATCAAAAAACTTCAAAAATAAAGTTAATGTAAATTAACTTTATTTTTTATTAATTTGCACTGTAAGATACCTTTTAAAAAAAAATACTACATTTTCTTACCTTTAATACGTTAGTAGTAACAAACACACACAAAATAATAGTTTTTAAATTAAAACACACCAAAATTGGAAGAAAAAAGTAGGTAAACACAAATTAAACTGAATTTACACGCACACTCTACACTCCCAACGCGTTCCCAAGTGCGACGACACTGACTTATTGCGAAACACCATCGAACTTCCAAGGGTACTGTGATGATGAATAAATCGGAGAGGTATAACTATTATAACGACTTTATCTTTTTCCTTGTGAAAGAGAGAGATGCATGTATTCACGGTCAAGTAAACCTAATCAGGGAAATATGGGGCCTCCCCTTTATTGATTTTTTGGTTTAAAGTGGGTTTGTGCGCATTTTACGTCACCGGCATATTCTCTCATTTTATGGACTCTAAGCTTGACTGCCTGGACTGAAAAATGAATTAAACCTCTTAAAAGTAGCTTTAGCGAAAACTGAAAATAGCTACGACTGTCTGGAATAAATAAAAACTGTTCCTCTCGAATAAAAGGATAAAAAAGTTTGTAATTAATTTTCCAATGGAGTTGATAGAGTGAATATCTCTAATCATTAATGATTTTATAAACTGACCGATTTAATCCTAACTGTTAACACTATGATGCAAAGTATAAATACTAACATGTGTATTTAAATGTGTCTATTACCTAACTTTAGGTGCTTTTTTCGATTAAAACAACTTATTATCAAATACCTTTAATATTGAAAATTGTAGGTCATAGGGAAGCCGCCTCGCGTGGAAATGCCGAACCAAACGCGCAGGACACCCCAATAGATTTAACGCAGCCAAGGATCGCGGAAAACGATCGACTAGATGACAACCAAAGAGCAGATGATTCAACTGTAACTTCCGGGAGTACGTCCGGTTTAAACGATGGTAAACCGGAAATTTTGAAAAAGTTTTTTTTTTTTAATAATAGGCACGTCGTTATTACAGGGCATCGTAGGCAATTAGTTGAAGAGGTACTCACGAATATAAGACGGATGGCCGAGGAGGTGGTTCGAAACAGAATATTACCGATTATTCGATCGATACCGCCCCCTGATAGACCGGAATTGATAAGGTAAATGTGAAAAGTGTTTATAAATGAATTGTTAAATATAGTATTTATATAAATATATAACCCAAAAAAGTCTTCGTGTAATATGAACTGTTTTATAAGAAATGATGTTCTTCCGTTTGGGCAATGGCATATAATATACCCCGCATACTTTAAATTATATAACTTTATTATTGTGTTACTTATAGATTGTTCGAGAATAGTCGCGAACACGTCCGAATGCGAATGCGACTGCAGCAAATGTGTCCGGTCTTTTTGCGTCGTCACTGTCGTCGCACTTTCCGGATCGAAAGTTCGACCGACAGCAGCAGCTCCGACAACGACCACGACGGTGCGAGACTGAACTTACGCCCGTCGGAATCGAATAACGCGAATACGGAGAGCGGTAAGTGTCTTGATTAATTCTACTTTTTCAAAATAATAAAAAGTACACGGATTTGGTTCGTATTTAAACATCCTGAGACGACGATATAAGGAATCCTATAATTATGCGACTTAACTTCTTCCTTTTGTTTGTTTTCTCCAGCCTTAAGCTGGAGTATTCCTTAGTATATAATTTAAATTGCTTATTTATCAGCCCTAAAATGAATAACTATATAATTTTTTTTTTATCAAACATTAGATCTTTTGTTAGATAAGAGTAAATAAAAATCAATGTATCTATAGTTTTATCATTTTTATTTCTCAAATATAAAATCCTCATAGATTTCGTCATTTCCAATTTTCATCAAAAAGATGTTTACAGTGTATGTGTAGGTCCTAAGGCCTGATGATGCCCTGATTATACAGGGCGAAACACGTGTAGCCAATAAAATTTGCTTATGAGACCGTGACTTTGTTTAAATTTTATTTCTATTAACATTTAACCCACACAAAAAACTAAATTATAAAATACTGTAACATGATTTGGCTAAAAAAACTCTAGCGTTTTTAAGAATATTAAAAAACATTTGTAATATGGAGATGAGTGCAGGGCCGTATCTAGGGGGGGGTTTTGGGGGTTCAAACCCCCCCCCCCCTTCCCCCCGAAAATCTTATAACGTAAAATAAAATTAAAACGACTGGTAACTATAACTCTTTTTTTTTAATTTACTTTTTAAAGTTTTAAAGGTGTCCAGGCTATAATTAGAGAAAAATATCCAGCAGCAATATATGTGCACTGTAGTGCTCATTCTTCAAATTTATCTCTTGCCCATTCCTGTAAGGTTCAGAGTATCAGAAATTGTATTGGAACAATAAAATCTATTGCAAATTTTATAAAAATATCAGCTATGCGCACTGAGATATTAAAAAATAAAATTAAAGAACATGTTCCAAATAGTAAATGGAGTAAGTTAACATCCATGTGTGAAACTCGGTGGGTGGAAAATCATGATGGACTAATTAGGTTTACTGAAGTTTTTAAACCCATTATTGAAACATTAGAAGAACTAAAACAAGTAAGAGACATCGAAACTTCTTCAAAAGCTTTGCAGTTCCTTCGAGCTATTATGACCAGTGAGTTTATTATCAGTATGTTAACAGCGTCCACTTAATTTGCTTTTACTCTACCGTTATGCAGAATTCTCCAGGCTGTGGATTTTGATCTATTTAGCGCTGTTGAGCATGTGAATACTGTTATTAGTCAGGTCAGGAATATGAGGCTGAATATAGACCAAGAATTCAAAAATATTTGTAAAAAAATCTGAAGCTATTATAAAGTCTATAGATGATGAAGAATGCATAAAAATACCTAGAATAGTTTCACGACAGCAGAATCGTTCTAATGCCATGGTAGCTACTGCAGAGGAATATTTTCGAATCACAGTTGCAATTCCTTTTTTTGATCAATTTATAGAAGAACTGATGAGAATCTGCAAGATTTGCAAATCACGAAAAATCACTTTCATTGTTATATTGTCTAATACCAAATATGTGCGAAGCACACATAGTAAAAATGGAAGACTTGTTACCATATGAGGAATTTTTGGACCTAGATACGTTATCTGCAGAACTACAGTTGTGGAAACAAAAATGGATTAAGCTGCCTCAAGCAGAAAGACCACAAAATGCTATTGATGCATTATCAGCATGTAATCCATCTTTGTTTCCCAATATTCATACTCTGTTGCAAATTCTAGCTACGTTACCTGTATCTACAGCCTCATCAGAACGATCATTTTCATCGCTAAGGCGTTTAAAAGGCTATTTGCGCAATTCAACTGGTCAGGAGCGGCTAACAGGACTATTGCCCTTTTAAGCGTGCATAGAAATATTATAATTAGTACCGCAGAGGTCTTAAATCGTTTTGCGAGGGAAAAGCAAAGAAATATTCAGTTGTTATTATAATTACTATTTTTAAAATTTTAACGTTGTTAAATGTGTTTTTTAGTTTAAACTGGTATCTTCTTTTAGTAAAACCTATTTATAAATTAAAGTTTTTTTTATCCCTAATATCTCAAATGTCACTGGTCTAACCCCCCCCCCCCCCCCCCCCCCCCCCCAAAATGTTGGTCCAGATACGGCCCTGGATGAGTGTAGAGCAAACATTGATAAATCACATATTGGTTATAGTTACTGCAGATATTCTTCTAAATCTATAGGGTTAATAATAAATGACTGGGCTGTTTGATTACTATATAAATAAGAATGACAATTTGTCAAAATAACTGCAGCATATACATGAGTCATTTTTTTTATAATCTAGAAACGCGTATTCAGCTATAACCTTTTCAAATCCCCACTTTATTCAAACCCTTATTCTTGCATTAAATTCCCTTTGTTCTGGATTCGGACCAGCTCGAAATGGGGTTAACAGCAACTCTTTTATTCCATATCCCTTAATACCATAAACAAGAAAGTTTTCACCATTGGGAAATCTTGTACTTTATTCCCTCTGGTTGTAAAGCTCAGATTCCCTAGATAAAATGGTAGAATCATTTTTCTCTCATAGGCGCCTTTTAAATTTACAATGATTCCATTTGGACAGGTAAGATCTTGAAATTTGACTCAATAATGTCCTTTATGTCCGGAGTAGTATGTCTCCTGATTTTCACCTCAACTACATAAGCCTCGAGTTGTCCCATCAATAAAAGCCCAACAATTGGGAATTGGTAAGCCTTTTATATTTATTGCCTTAGCATACAACTTAAATCGATCAAGATTCAACCATTCCAAATTTCTTAGATTAGACAGTTTTTGCCCAAAATTATAATATACATGATGTATCATATAATCAATTATTTTGGATAATGCTCGAGCTGATTTACAAAAGAAGGGTTCTAAATCACTTAGTCTGTTGGGATAGGCTAATCTCCTCAAAAGAATGCAAAGTCCATCTTGACCAAAACACTTATGTCCACTTTCAGATGTAAGTCTGAGTTCACAGACCAATCTGGGCATATCTGTCTTCTCAAACCGAAAATACAGTCTACATTCTATGTTGTTCGAATTAAACTTGCCGTAGGTATTGGCTTGGTTTATATTATTAATAGGTGGATTAATTATTTCTAAAAACAGGGCATCATTTAAGTCGCTGTCAGAGCTGGAGGATTCTAGGGCTGAAAAATCCTCAATCCTATTGCAACTTTAGGTATTTATCAATTTTTAAATAACGCTACCTAATTAAATTAGATTATTAATATTGTATACCAAATACTAATAAAATATCTATAGTTTGTTTAATATCAAATAAAAATGAGGTTAGAAAATTTAAGGAATAATCAACACAGAAGAATATAATGAAAACGAATTTCTTGGAAATAACGTTTAGCGGTAGATAGAATCATTAGATTAGCGGTAAACGTGTCACCTATTTCGTAAACACTTTTTGGGGAGCTGTCAAACAGCGGCTAAGATAACGTCTATGTCTATGTTAAGCGTTAAAATATATACATCTTCGAAAACTGTCTATTACTCGTCACTCATAACACATACCTTTACCGATACACAAATAACTAAGTAAAGACGTTATTCATGATGCAAAAAAAAAAGGTATAACCATTTGCCCTCATACATTCGAAATTTAAATAATTTATTTTAGATCATTCTTAATTTGGAGCACATAGTGTAATTTTATTAATATAGTGTAATGTTTAATATTACTTATAGCTTTGTCACTAAGATCTTATAATCTTTAGACAATAAAATATGTTTATTTTGAATTTGAATTAATAAGGGTCTTCGGGTCTAAACGACCCGGTGGTCCCACTACTGTCCTCGACCGGTTCACGTGCTGCAAGGAACTATACCGCGGAACTCGATCAGCTCATCACGACATTTCTGAACGAAATCGAACCGAACGAGGGCGAAAATTCGTCCGCCGAGAATCTTTCGCAATCGGGATCGTCAAGTGCACGAACCAGACCGAGTAGATACGGCGGCCATCCGTGGTCCGGGGGCGTTAGTCACCCACCGGGTCCCAGTATTGACAGTTTGATGAGCAGAGATGAACTGCGCACAGACAGAGAAGAAATAGGGAGTAGTTCTAGAAGGTAAGTTACTTACTACACCTTTTTTCAGCTCAAATTCAAAAACTAGCTGTATTATCATTAACAGAGTTTTTGACAAAGCAACAAATATCACAGAGTACAGAACGTCATTCTTGAGTATGAAAATAGGAATAATGTACATTGAAAATTCGACAACTTTAAAATACATAAAGGTTATCAATAATAAGACACACTAATTATATAAAAGAAAAGTAGATTATTAATTTTAGTTATATTAAAATATTCGTCCAATGCGTAACAAGCTTTTGAGACCAACATTTTCTTTAGAGCTTTCTTGAAACTAACAGAACAGTCTATTGATCTACTTTCAAGAGAAAGGTGGTTAAAGATTTTTTTACCTTAAACGACTTTTTTATTTGCTCATGGTGTGGTATAGGCAATCTGAAACTATAAGTATAAATGAACCTAGTATAATATATTATACCACTACGTGATGTGCTTATTTTATCATTGCTCGATTACGGAGACATTGTATACAACATCACATCACTCCTTATTTAAATTCAAATTCAATTTTAAATATGAGCAATAGAAGAATAGGTCATATGTATAATTTAATATACAGGATTATTAAAACTGGACAACCCGCAATTCTAAGACATTTATTTTTCACTTGGGAAGTTTCATATAAAAGTAGAAATCCTTACCTACTAACAATCCCTCTGCATAGAACTTCAGCTTTTAAAAAATCGTTCAAATATACAAGTATTTGCAGGTGGAATGACCTGCCTAATCGTTTTATATTAAATATAGAAAATCATGTTTTAAATGCACAACTTGCTGCAGTTATATGATATTTGGAGGGTTCACCTGTGATAGACCCGCTTAGCTGATTCCTGTTTTGAGCTTATTTACAATTAAATTAATATTTTAATATGTAAAATTATTAGTTTTAGCCTTGCGTCTTTCCTCTCCTATGGTTCTAATTTGCCCTTGCGCTAATTCCTACACTTTCCTGTTATCTATAAAGTTATTTTAGGCTATACGATGCACCTATGTTGTTATTTTTAATAATTCGCTGAGTCGCATTGGTATCGGTTTTAAAAAAATCGCAGTATATTCGGATTATCAGAAAAGTATATTTATTTGTGATAAATAGTCGTTAATTCATATTATTTGTGTAATTGTTTGCATTTCTAAATGGTAATAAAACCGTTTTTGATTTTATTTAAGAGATATGCATATTTTTTTTAATTATGCTTACTCTCTTAATCTTTCTTATCTTTTAAGTTCCTTTTAAGTTCTTAAGATGGTAATATAATACTAAAACGTTAACAAATAAAAAGAAATTAATTCAGTTATCCTCCTATCCATTTCCGCAAAAAGTGATATGATTACTATAAGGCCAATATTTATATTTTGTTAAACTGAACACGATATAATTTAGTTCATTTTTCAATATTATATATCGGCTTTACTTTTCTAGATACTCGATAAAATTCGCCTAGCCTGTCCATCTATTGATTTCGTTGAGAGAATTCTACTATGATTTAAATATAAATTGATTCATCGAAAATAATTCAATATGTTGCTAATGCCAGTTTATCTATTAATTTTTTTAAATCTTATGACACTTTGTCTATAATTTTTTTTTTATAATAAAAAAGAAAAATCTGCAAAAGATTATGAAGAGGGTATTTCTTAATAATAAAGCAAAACTATTAATTCTTATAGCAAAATTTGTTGAAAGACAAATTGGTTAAAGCCAGGTTTGGTATAGAATTTTCCCCTGGTCTTTTATTATTAATAAAAGAGTCATTATGAGATTTTATGTTTTAATTTATTTAAATGAAACAAAAATTAATTTTATGTGAATTCCCGACTAAAGAAACATACAGAAGTATAAATTATTTAATAATTGTGAGATTTTTAAGTTTTTTGATCTGGCTTTCTTAATTCTTCTGAATTAATGTGGTACATTAATAGCGTTAGACATAAGCAATAACTTTATTTATTCCAGTGAAACTTTTCAAGTAATTTCAAGCTTCCTTTGGGTTTTTGTATAGAATTTTGAAGAATTAAAATTTGCCCGACTAGAAATCCTATAACTATTCAGTTGATATAATACGTCCAACAATATTTTATTATTTAAGAAGTATGGAAAAAATCCTAATAATTGTATTAAAATTTTTACTGTGTTACTTGTAAAATATTATAAAACCACATTTTTCTCCCGTTTAGACCTGAAAATCGTTCTCCCTGGTCGAACCTTCCCGCCTACTACAGATGCCCGTACGACGACACAAGAAACTCGCACCATTCAAATCCAAGCCGTGACGCCACTCCGCGTGGAACCTTCGGAAACGCCGACACTCGCACCACGAATTCGACCATTTACACCTCATCTTCGAATGGCACCGGCCCGGCTCAGCGGCGCAGGTTCTTTTCCAGGCGGGTGTCCGCTTTTATGCCCA
The DNA here is from genome assembly GCF_022605725.1 of Anthonomus grandis grandis. Lineage (NCBI taxonomy): Eukaryota > Metazoa > Arthropoda > Insecta > Coleoptera > Curculionidae > Anthonomus > Anthonomus grandis. The sequence continues at coordinate 5,373,995 of NC_065558.1, forward strand.
CCAGGGTAAACTACACGAGGTCGAGGTCCAGGTGGAATTCCCACTACACCTGGGGCAGGGCCGGACTGCCAAGGTCTCAGCGCAACCAATCGTACGTGTTGGACGAGCTGATCAACTACTCGGAGCGGGAGAATAGCGAGGACGATCCACCTCCGCCTCCACCGCCGATCGAACCGTATCCTTATGGGACGCCCTCGGAATTTCCTCCGATCACCGGGGAAATCGGGACGATGTATACGAATATCCAGGAAGATGTGCAGTTGTCTTGGAACGACGTGAGGAATATGAGAGCGCCGTCCGTTGCACCCTCGCAAATTCCGTATATTTTAAGTAATTTTTCTGAAAGGTGGGTTGGAACAAGTAGTCAATTTGAAAACTTCACGCCCTTGTAGTTAAAAATATGAAAAATCGGAAAGGCACGTAAATCTTCATTGTTTTTTAATCTTATTTAACGATCTGAAGAGATAAGTGGACTGTATTTGAGAAGGGAAGCTGATTTTAGTAATTCAGCCTTTCTTTGTACCCTGATGCAGTCCTCAGTATTTTTATTAAGCGGTAAATGTATAACAATTAAAGTCATAGTATTGTAATAAAGCTTGATTTACCCATAAGTTAGCGCAAAGGATGGTAAAATGGGTCGAACCCTTAGCACATAAAACTCTCGCGCGCATTAATCACCGTAAATGTAAATCTAGTACAGATCTGACTTACTTTGTTTTCATTGAAAACCAATGCAAACATTAGATCTGTCTTCAAGCAATTATTGGTTTAAAATGTTTTTGTTGTTTCAGTTATTGCGTGAATTTTCGTAAATTCCCAGACCGGAGTAACTGGAAAAGTGGATTGAAGTAACTAGAATTAAAAAAAAGAAACCTTAATTATCTGAAACAGAATATATGGTTTTAAATACCTGAACTAAAATTCGAATGACTTTGTATATTTGAATTAGATGGAAATAAATGAATTAAGGAGGACGTTAATTATTGACCGAAATAAAATTCATAAATGCCCCAGTTACCGGGGGTTCAGTTCAACTGGAATTTAAATTGTCTTTAAATGTTTGGAAGATAGGTGGAGAAATCGAATTCTCATTTATAAATTCTTATCTCAATTTAAAAATTACAAGAAAGTGGACATTAAATGATGTTTTCCGGGTATAATTAGACATATTACGGAAGAATTTCAAATGTTGAAAATAAACTAAAAAATAACTAAAATAAATTTAAAATGGCTTTACGTACCTGGAATATATGCCAATTACCTTCAAACGCCTGGAATAAATAAATGTATAAGACATGAAATTTAAAAAATAGTCTAAAAATTACTTTAAATACGCAAAAAAATAATTCAGGAATTCATTACTGTAGTATAAATTAAACTAATTAAAACTAATAAAATTACCTGGCGGAAGCATAATGAAGGTCACATTTAAAACTCGCATCTACCTAACCCTTATTATAGCATTCGAACTTTACCTTTATTTCTCGCTTTATTCATTAACTACCTACGTCTATGCATGACCACAATACCCTCGAAAATTTACATTTTATTACTCTCTACCTATTTGAAATTCAGTATAGTGCCTGGAAAGAAGTAAAAAAGAATTTGAAACATAGTTTAAAATACCTGGAATTGAAGGTGAATTTAGATATTTAGAATACATGGAAACTAGCTTCAACAAAAGTTCATTAAAATGGTTTCAAACGTCAGGTGACTGAAATAAAGTTCAAAATTACTCCAGATACATGAAATATTAATTGGTAAAATATAAATGGGCGGCTTTAATTGCCCGGGAAATGACGCCAAATAATATTTTGCGTTATTTTTACAATTGACAAATTGAGAGTATCGTGTTTTCTTAATAAAAATCAACAACGTGTCTTCAATCTGTCGATGAGTGTCTGTGATATCGTCTTCACATATCCCGACAGTAAATGATTGAATAAATTGTCAAAGAAAAAGGGGTTTCGCGAAACTCAAATATCCTCCTTTACCTTTTAAGTCACATATTTAACATAATTTTTTTTTGGGGTGTTAACTATTCAAAAATAAGTTTTTTAGCTTTATTTTAATGTTTTATGTACTAACTTAATTAAGCATACGTTATTTCAGGATGGAAAACATAACGAATATATCCAATAGGATATTAAGAAATCTGAGAACGTCTATTAATAATTTACCGACTACAGCTGCAGAAGGAAGTGCCAGAAGTAACGGACTCGGGGGCGAGTCCAGATTGAATTTTAACGATCCCAGTTTTTACGTTAGGGATCTTAGGACCGAGGTGCGAACACTGAACCTCCTCTCCCAGGGATCGTAAATACCGCTACAATACCATTTTTTATTCTTTAGATAAACAACCCGGAACCACCTCTACCTTCGACCAGCAGCACTCACGCAGCAAGGGCCCAAGACGTGACCGATCATTTGCACGCGGTAACGAGCGATCACACCTACCCGTTAAATCCGAACGACAGGCCGACCGCGGAAGACAACAACGATCCATCGGTGGCCAACCATCCCCTGTATCTGATCACGTCCCACATTCAGAAACAGGCGAGTCTGCTACGAAACCGGGTGCAAAACATCGAGGAGATCGATCGTGCGACGCGGGAAGTATCGCAGCTGCAAATTATACGGCAGCTGGTTTCGGAGATGGTGCGTTTCGTGCGTACCCTACCGAACGACAGCCGAAGCTCGGGCGTGTCCAGTGTCAGACAGATGATGGCCGGGACTAGGATTAGCGATTCGAGTCCTTACGAGTCGCCCAACGAGTCGGAGACCAGTCGTGGCCCGACGCAGGACGCTTCCAGACCGCAACCGGGTAAGATTTTTTTTTTTGTTGCATCAGTTAAAAGACAACGAAAACTATGGCTGGGATTCTAAAATCACGACTTCGCGATCGCGACTCAGTCGTGACGAGAATGGTGATTCTAAATTTCAATCGTCGACTGAACTCGTTTTATTCGATTTAATTTAGGTTTCTTTGTATAGTAAGAAAAGTTTATAAAGAACCGGTGACATCAACAGGCGGCAAAATCCGCGCATCTCGTTATTCTATCGATCGGGTCAGATGACTATGTCGAGGTCTGAAGACAGTGGAGGCGGCACACTTGTTGAAATTATTAATATTTATTTGTACTAGAGTTTAAATAGCCCTATATTTTTAGTAGGTATACAGTGGCGGCCAGCAAATTAAAAACGATACAATTTTTAATATTTTATGCTAAAATCATACGGTATATTTTCTATTTGCACATAAATGTTTTTATCACTTCATGTTAAGCTTGCACATGCATAAATATTTGGATTTGAAACAGGTTTGGAATCTGATATTTTAACAATTTAGAAATACCTTGGACAGCTAAATAAAAACGATTCATCTTTTGTTTTTTTTTATCAATTTTTGTCGAATATGAATGTGTAGCATTTATTTATCATTTAGTTGGTGTCTCACTTAAGTAATACAAGGTCAATATAAAACAAACGTTATGGGTAAAAAAAGAGTTGTGACCCTGAAAAAAGACAAGTAATTTTAAATTTGATTCAAGAAGGGCATTCATACAGTAAAGTTGCAGCAATGCTAAAATGTTCCAAATTTATGGTTCATAATGCTATTAAACATTATAAAACTCACGGCACGGCTAGAAATGTACCTAGGAAGAAAAGAATAAAGGGGAGGAGAAAGTAAACTCAAAGTCCAAGTCTCATAATCAAGCGTCTATTTAAAGGTTACGCGTTTCGCCGCATTAGGGCATCATCAGACCTAAGTAAAATTAACAAAATTAAATAATATGGAGCAGAACGCTAATTAACAGAAAAGACATACCTATAATAATATATAAATACAAAAAACTGCACACTGACTCACACTAACATAAAAATAAAATAAGTTTATACCATCGTGTATCGTTATTGACTAAAATATGAATTATAAAACGCCAAATATCACATCCAGTAAATTCTTTACATATTATTTTATAAAGAATGAAAACAAATACAATTATGAAAGAAAAAATATACAAAAAGGTTTTTCAAAAAACTTAAGGATCGAACCAGAGATCATTGGATCTAAAGTCCGAAGCATATAACTTATCGCTAAACCGGGGTAATGATGTAGCATGCGAGTAATTACGTTATATGAGACAAGATTAAATTTTTTTTTATTGGAGATTATTGAAAATTAGATTAGGTTCGAAATTGAAGATATCATTGACACAATTTAATATTGGGCTTCTTTTAGCTCTTGTAATCTCCAGCTTTTCGAGGAGATCTAGTTTTTTACCCTTTCCACACTCATGTAATATAGTTACATCATCCGACACCGAAAAGTTATGACCAGTCGATAAAAGGTGATTTGCAAAGGCTGACTTTGTTTCTTTAATATCGGTGTCCTTACAATTGTTGAAACAAAGTCAACAACAATTATTGAAACAAAAATCTTGTCTCATATAACGTAATTACTCGCATGCTACATCATTACCCCGGTTTAGCGATAAGTTATATGCTTCGGACTTTAGATCCAATGATCTCTGGTTCGATCCCTAAGTTTTTTGAAAAACCTTTTTGTATATTTTTTTTTTCATAATTGTATTTGTTTTCATTCTTTATAAAATAATATGTAAAGAATTTACTGGATGTGATATTTGGCGTTTTATAATTCATATTTTAGTCAATAACGATACACGATGGTATAAACTTATTTTATTTTTATGTTAGTGTGAGTCAGTGTGCAGTTTTTTGTATTTATATATTATTATAGGTATGTCTTTTCTGTTAATTAGCGTTCTGCTCCATATTATTTAATTTTGTTAATTTTACTTAGGTCTGATGATGCCCTAATGCGGCGAAACGTGTAACCTTTAAATAGACGCTTGATTATGAGACTTGGACTTTGACTTTACTTTCTCCTCCCCTTTATTCATATACTTAGGTCTCTTTGGGAATGATGGATGATTATTTTGAATTAGGAAGAAAAGGCCTAGAATAACAACCGCAAGAGAGGATAAAATTATGGTACGTTTAGCAAAAAAGTCGCCCCATTTAACAGCAGTAGATATCAGACGTGAAATGTATGCACAAAACGATCCGAAGCCATCAGTAAGAACAATTCGCCGCCGACTTAATGAGTTTCAACTATTTGGAAGAGTTTCCCGAAAGAAGCCACTTGTCTCAAAGAAGAATCGTAAACTCCGATTGCAGTTCGCACGCGATCATTTGAGTTGGACCCTTACCCAATGCAAAAATATACTTTGGTCGGATGAAACAAAACCTAATCGCATCGGATCGGATAGTCGTACTTACGTACGAAGACCACCTGGTGAGGAATGAAATCCAAGATTCACAAAATTAACTGTTAAACATGGGGGTGGTTCAATCATGATGTGGGGATGCATGTCATGGTATGGAGTTGGACCAATTTATAAAATAGATGGAATTATGGATCAGGAGAAATACAAATCTATATTAGAAAATGTGATGCTTCCATATGCAGAAGAAAAATTACCTATTACCTGGAAATTTCAACAGGATAATGACCCCAAGCATACAGCACGTTCAGTAAAAAGGTGGTTTGAACAAAACGTCGTTGATGTAATTGAATGGCCCTCGTGTAGTCCAGACCTCAACCCGATAGAGAATCTGTGGAATGATCTTAAAAGAATAATTCAGCCAAAGCAATTTAAAAACATGGACGAACTAGTGAAAGGTGTTCAAGAAGCTTGGTATTCCATCCCATTACTCGCTGTCAAACTTTAATAGAATCTATGCAACGAAGATGTCTAGCAATAAAAGAAGCTAAAGGATATCCTACCAAATACTGATTTTTTTTGGTGTAAAATTAAAATATTGAATTCGTTTTTAATTTGTTGTCCATTAATTTTGTAAACATTTTTTTCCCTAGATTTTTGAATAGATTACTATTGATTTATGGTAGAATGTGTTTAATATGTCTAACCCTTATAAATAAATATCATTCGTAAAACTGCATAAAATGGTTTTCCAAAAAAATTAAATTTTGTGTCGTTTTTAATTAGCTGGCCGCCACTGTAGCTAGCGATATTATAAATGCGTTTGATTTGGTTAAAATACCAACTAAGAATGCATATATTTGAATTTAATTGCTCCGAGATTCGTTTAAAAAAATGTAGATAAATTAAAATTATATTTTTTAGCATTGTGATGTGCCCATAAAAAATCTAATAAAAAATAGTTTTACTTACAGGAGGATGCACTTCGCTAATTATTTTTAAAACAGGACTTTAAATAGGTAGCTGAAAATTATTCTTTATTCACATTTTTTTTAAGGATTAGGTATTTTAAACGACTTGTGTAAAGAAACAAATTGGTATAAGCTTAAAGTTTTATTTCATTATTTTACATATTATATATTTTTATTCACTATCAGATAGTGTATTACAACCTAAATCAGATTCATCCGATGAAGACGATTCGATCTTTTCATCAGATGATTTACTGTAAATTTTAAAGAATCCAATGCTTCATCAAAAAGGTGATAACTTTCGAAATATTGTTTTTCTGTGTTGTCTATATGGTTGCAAATATTTATCCACTCATCATTCGAAATTTCCGCAATTTTACTTACCTTTTACAATAAAAATTGGATAGTCTAACTAAAAAAACTATAGTCTATTTCACTATTATACTTTAAAAAAACACACAACAGATTTTAAATGCCTTATAACACGATTAACTCGTACTTCCCGTACGAGACGACACTGAGTAGGCCTTCAGGCTACGTCATAGGCTTTAAATCCCCGGCAGGTACAAAGAAACGAAGTACGGCGGCTGCTTTGTTCTTGCGGTTTCTTTAATAAGAAGCGAGAGAAAATATATTGCGGTCGTCTTTTCTCTCTGCCACCGGATTTTCTATCGATTTTGTGTTGAAAAATGGGTTTGTGCGCATATTGAGCAGCCGGTTCTTTATAAACTTTTCTACCTATATATCGATGGCCTAATTCTAATCTGTATCTATCTGATCTATCTAATCTATCTATTTAATCTGTAAGTATCTGAAAAAACATAGTTTTATAAAAAATTGAAAAAACTGTCTCATTCTTATATTTTGAAATATATTTCATGTTTTTTTGTAAGTAATCAATATTTTAAGCTTTTGTTAATATTTACCGCAGATACGGGATATTGGTGCGGTTAATTTCTTTAAAAATGCTGATATGGGCTAGTAATTTTGGAAAATCTAGAACGATCTAAATAAAATAACTGGATTAACGAAAGACTTTAATGGAAAAAAATAAATATTGAACACATCATAATTAACAGTCTTAAACAAACAAAAATAAACATTCTTAAAATTATTATTATAGTCGTTATTTTTTTAAACATTCATTTAACAAATAATTTACCTTAAGGTTTAATAATACATAGCTATTATTTAGTAGGAATGCTATTATAAAAGGCATGTCAGTCGGCAGAAATGAATGATTTTAAATCTTTTAAATGATTAAATTTTTCTGTTTAAATGAAGTCTTGGATATTGAGTCACTTTAAATTCCTTCGGATTGATTTGCAGGTAATGCCTGATACTCACGGCTAAAGTTGTTCTTAAAAAAAAATTTCTTCTCAAATGGACAATATTTTAGCGACAGTTGGGTCATTCACCCTTGTATCAAGGCGAATACTTTTGTAAACTATTTCCTTCACTGCATAGTTACTAAAATACGGATGATTCAACAAAAAAGCTCTATATGGTTGTGGTTTTGCTCTGCCTTCTTCTGTTACTCGTATGTAATCATGAGGTAAGTACATTTTTCTGTTTTTAAGTTTACACACTCCATTTGCGTGTGTCCTTTCACCAAATTCTTTTGCTTAATTGTCTGCCCTCTTTTTAATGCAAGTGTTGTAATTCTACAACGGATAAAAACTGTAAATTCAATACAATTTAAAATAAGTTAATCCGCGGCAACGTCGCTTTTCTACCATGCCGCTACCAGCCTTTTGATGTTCTATAAATAACCGCCACCAGCGCGGCGTCTTTGAGTCAGTCGCTCGTCACCTCGCAGCGAGTCGCCTTTAAGCCGTCTCGCGGTATCGTCTCCGTTCAGTTGTAAGATGGAAGACACGCTCGCAGCAAATCAAAATTGAACTTTGTTGTTTTCTCTTGAACTAATCTAACTTTACAACAAAAAACCGCTGCAGAAATTGAAGGCGGTTGAGTGAAGCAGTAATCGGCCCCCATGGTGGAGCAGTTCTTCTTAAATCCTTAAATTTGTAAGTAAGGTCTCTCCTTACATAGGAGAGCGCTACAAGTGATTGGGGCAGTAAAAAACCTCCCCACAGCAAGGTTTAGCAGAGCGTTAGACAAAACTGCTGATTTCTGTTTTGGTAGCAGCATGCGTCAGACCATAATATAACTGGCAAACTAGTATCTGGGCAATTTTTTTCTATGTTTGACTATCAAAGAGGTGAATGTAGAGGCACTTAAGTCGCCCTCTGTTTCATCCCACCAATAATTTGCCCCATCAGGAGATTCCAAGTTATACACTATAAAATTGTGCACTATTTTTTTTTTATTATTATATATTGCGCTGGCATTGATTAGTGGGCATTTTTTCACAGCCTGTAGATCCATGGTAAATGTATAATTTTTAAACGGCAGGCATCTTCCCTGTCTTTTGATTTTTCTTCGCGAACTTAATTTTTCTGCTCTGTATGATGGCATTATCTTGTTCTTTTATATTTCCAACCTCGTATGAAGCACAAGTATCAGAGAAATATTTCCTTGGTTTGTAAAGGCTTAAGGTCATATCACAAAATGTATGGTGGTATTTGCTACAAAATTTCTTTAGCATAAAACCATAAAAACGTCTGAGTTTACCGTCAAAATACAGTACTGAGAATACCCCGTATCAAACAAAATTATTTAAAAAGAACTCAGCTAATATCCCGTATTGTTAATAAAAGTTTCAACTGGAATTATGACTATAAATTAAAGTATTTTTAATAAAATGGCAGTTTAGGCATATTAAATAATCATGTAACTACAGTATAAATCATAATTTACTTACCTTTTATAAATTTTTGCACAAAAAACAATTAGATTTTTACTCGCACGATGTAAACATCTACGAAGACAACGCTGAACTAGCAGATACGGGGTATTTTTGCATGCTAGAGTGAATCAGATTAGGGTTATTATAAACAGTTGATTTAAAAATATGTTCCCGCGTTCTTACCGTTACCGGATATTGTAATAATGTGTGAAACATCCTAACCCTCACATTGCCCAGTACATCTAAAAATCTTAAAATTGTCAGATACGGGGTTTTAGAATTAGGCCATCGATATATTTGTTATTTTCCCTAAAATTTGACAGATGGAAACGTCAATTGTCTTTTGTCTATTGATAAACACTAAGAATTTTCATTTATTTTGTTAATTTTTTTCGCCTTAAAACCACCGCTACCCATTGGAAAATAATGGAATTCATGGAAAGTTACAAAAACTTGTTGTGTTCAGGTTTTAATGTGGCAACATTGGTGCAATCAATAAGACCTATAACACCCGGGAAATTGGATCTCTCTATAAATGTTAATTTATTAATTTGTCTCTCATCTCTTCTATTTATAAAATTAATGAATCGGTCAGCAAGGTGATTGTCAATAATTTCAGTAATTTTATGGATCCAACGACTTGCAGTAGTTTCGCTTCCAATTACAAATTTAAAATCTTGTCCAATGCTTCTTTGGTAACAATATACGCTAAAACAAACCTATTACTTTACAGTTCGAGTTAAATGCTAATTCAATTCAATTCACGTGATTTATTTCGATAAAAATTTAAATTGTTTTTGATATGTTTTCATTTAATATGTGCTGTAGGTACCAGTTCGAGTTCGACTTCAAGTATGGATTTACCCGGTCCCAGTTCGGCGGGGGCGTCTTCTACTAGAAGAACTCCCACGAGGAAAACGTATCCACCGTCAAGATATGTGCGGTTATCCAGACATTTCCAGAGGAGACCGGCCCTGGTGCATTTATTTTCAAAACGATGCCCAAGCCGATGCGAGAGAGGCGGGGTGCGACATTTGCAGTGCCGATTGGACTCTAGACCGCCGCTCTCTAGACTGACAACCTCCGGACAAACATCCTCTGGACAGATGTCCGCACTGATATCTCAGATGCCCAATTTTTCGATCATCAACTCGGCCACTTTGACCCTGATGTCCAGAAGGTAAAGTTTCCATTTAATTATGATGTAGCGTAAAATTGTTTACCACTAACCAAAACTCTTTATTTTATATTTATTCTCGACACGTGTTTCGCTAAAGATGTTAGCATCTTCAAGGGAAGATTGAAACTAAACTAAAACTACTTACAAGTGATCCTTTATTTAAACTAATAGATTATTATGATCAAAAACAAATAGTGCTCATGCTTTAACTGTGGTGCAGGCTAACTTGATAACTACTCTACTAAACCAAAAGCACCAAAAATCTAAGTTGCAAATAGGCCAGTTAGAGAAAAGCATTTACAATATTGTATACCAAATTATACTAGTATTAAACCCAGATATGATCAGATAACAGCACTTCATTCCACTTATATACGGTTATCCATTTTATGCTTGGGAAAGTAAAGTTAAATAAAACACACAAGATATTCAGATGAAGACGAAATTTTTATTTTGTTTTAAAGCTTGAATCATTCCATTATATGTAAAACACAATATCATTTAAATATCCACCGCGGGACCTCTGACAAACTTCAATCCTTAGAACATTGAAAGGCTAGAAGTAGCATGCCGTGGAACTATGGGCAGGTTTGTTTGCTTGCAACATCTCTGATGCAATGATGCCAAATGCTTATAGAGAAATGGCAAAAATCACTTTATAATAGCATAAAAATTTTCAGTTGTTTCCGAAGGCACAAAACAATACTACTGCTCCCCTTTAATAAAATATCAAGCTTTTTTTAAAAATAAATTTATTAAGATATCGAATATATTGAAGTCAATATACGTTAAATAAATGAAAATAAAGTACGAAGAAACGAGAAAACGGTAATGGCATCGCAACGCCGCTCGATCGCATTGTTGATGTCACCGATACAAGCACTCTTTACCAGTGACGTCGTCAACAAATATTTACCTGATAAATTTTTATTAATTATTAAAGAGTTTGACTATAAGTAATATTACCATTTATGAGCTATTTATGTGTTTTTTTTTAACGGACTTCATTAGAGGGAGGTCCTAATAAAAGGCAGCATTTTTATGGAAATTAAATATTTTATTAATATAATATTATAGATTTCTTAATAAATCATGTTTTAAGACACACATTTTTAACATTTTGCAAAATTTTATTGTTATTGTTATATTGGACAAAACTCAGTTTTACATCACTTACTTATATCACATAATATATACTTCTATGGTGCTGACTTTTTCAAAGGGGCAGTATTGCTTCATTGGAAAAAGTTAAAACTACAAGGATGTTCAAATTGTGAAGGAGTTGCAGCTTTTTGTAGGTTATAAGATTTTTATTATGAGTATTTAGCCTGTATGATGGTTTTGAGACATTTAATAGTGACCTATATAATACCTAATACCAATTATTATATCATATTAATTTATACTAAAAAACAAAGCTTACCTAAGAATAAAGACTATGTACAATAGATTAGATAGTTTATTAGTAGTAATATACAAACAAGTACTTTTACAAGTCAAATAAAATATGTAGTATGTTGGGCTTTTTCGAAAATCATGTTATTATTTCTTAAGTATTTTAATAATGACTTGAGATCTAATTCAATTTTTTTGGCGCAAATTTGTTTGTTGCAATCTTCGAATTTTAATTTTCTTTATTTTTTTTTCTATAATTTGGTGACATGTGATTTAGCTTTTAAAACGGTGGAATCATCAGTGCTTAGGTCCTCAGGATATCATTTTGATTTTACCCTAGAATAATATACATAAAAATATAGTATTACCAAAATTAAAAAAATGTATGTTATTATAAAGAATCTTTGTAATATCATACATTTAATTAATATTAAATATTTTAATATTAAACAAATATAACACAATAAAATACTATATCACTTTTACATAAGATATATAGAATAGGATAATACATGGCAAAAAACTAGTAGTCTATTTTGAGTGTATTTTTCCCTTTTCCTTGGCAGAGTCAGGGAATGTGTACCAGTTAAACAAAAAGGGCTTGGATGAGAAATAGTAATTGTTGACCTAGACCCCACGATTACTGTAGAACTATTAATCTCAGATGCAGTTATTGTTGATGATGAATGATCAGATCTGTAATTATACAAAATTTGGTGTATCAAAAATATTAATCTATTTTAATTATCCATACTTATCTATATTAGCTTCACTGTTTGTACTATATACCATTTTGGAAGCTAAAGAAGTTTTTGCACTCTTCAGGAAAGCTGCCCCTGCAGCTTTGAAGGATAAATACCTGGTAAATTAACTAAATTATTCGCTGCTGTGTTTTTAACCAGTGCATCAGAAATCCTAGTAAAAAAATAGTTTTACACACTTACCTAATTTAATTAGTATTAGTTATAAATAAAGCTTATATGAGTAACACTAATCCTTTTTGTGATGATTTTTTTATACTAGAAAAATATATTTAAAAAAAATTATCTTTGAGGTAGAGCTGATTTGTTTTATAGTCGGGCTACTGATAATATTATCTTCCTTATATAAGAAATCACTTCAAAGGATGTGATCTGAACAAACAAATATGTTCTGTTTAATTGTGTTGATTTCCATTAATGAAATCCATTGTTCCCTTTGGGCATATATTAGGCAGTCTATAATAAGTATTTGATATTTAATCAAAAAGCAAAAAAAATTACAGTAATGAATTAATATGTGGTGCCAATTACTATATATATTATTGTAAGTTGCAATATGGTAAAACAAAAAAAATTATCGACCAAATTTTAGGGAAAGACAAAATTAACTTTATACATAGATATCAATATCTAAATAAATTTCAAAATTCTTTAAAAGCAATAAAAAATTAGTAATTTCATCTATCTACCTAATGTCTATATTAAAAAAACATAACTATACATAGATAGGTACATGGGTATTAGGTATGCCTTCTTTCTGCCAAAACAACAAAAAAAAACATAAAATCCTGTAATAAAACCAGGGACAAAATTCTAGTTTTATATTTTTTATAGCCTATTGATAGATAAATATGTTCAAAAAAATATTTAGATTTAAAAATATGAATATTTTGGTATTTTACGCACACTTTCACATTCAAGTTTTTATTAGGTTTATATCTATAAGATCCCCTATTCTACGTTTATGATGATGGTTACCCCATGATGTGATGTTATGAAAGTATCGGTACTTACTTGTGAAAAGATCGGCTTGAATCACCTTTTTATCATGATGCGGCACAAACGACACAAATTTTTCCCATCCTAGCAATTTAAAAAAACACTAAAATGTGGCCTTTTTCCTTTTGAAACCGAAAATTAAAGAAAATACACGAATCCCGAAAATAAACAAAAAGTCGTTTGACAGATGACACTACGCGTATGGCTCAGGCGCTTAAGCTACGGTGTTGTCGCTTCAAATTTTTTAGAAGCAGTTTTAGGGATAAGAATGTTTATAATTTTGTTTTTTTTTTTGCTTAAGGATATTATATTTATTCTTAAAATAGGTTAATTGTAGTATTTATACTTTTTATTTTAAATTTCCTATAAAATACAACACAAATAAATTAAATTAACGTTATAATGGTTGTTAAAATATAGCTAAAAATTTCCTCCGTTGGAAATTTGCGTCGACTTGACAACAGAGAATCGGCAAATATGTTTGTAAACAAAACACCCCTCTTGCACCCCTGTGCACATGTTGGACTCAAACAAAGTTGTTGTTTACTAATTCTAGCCTTTCAATGTTCTAAGCTTCAATCCTTTTAAGAAAATTTCAATTTTCACACATCACTTTTTGGCACATTTCAGGTGATATATCGGCTAGAACTTCACGAATGTTGGCTTTAAGTTGTTGAAGAGTTTGAGGGTTATTGGCGTAGACACGATCTTGCGCATAGCCCCACAAAAAAAAATCCAAATGTGTGAGATCACAGGATCTTGGTGGCCAATAGATATCACCTAATCTTCAAATTAAACGTCCTGGAAACTTCTCTTGCAAAAGAGCTCGGTTGGCCTGTGTTGTGTGACTTGTGACCACATATCTTATGATATTTTATTTAAAAAAATGCTTCATATTTTATTAAAGAGGAATAGTATTGTTACGCCTGTCAAAATAAGTGACAAATTTTTATCATATTATAAAGTGTGTTTTTTTTGCCATTTCTACATAAGCATTTGACATCATTGCATCGGAGGCAAGCAAACAAACTGGCAAGGCTAATTCTAGCCTTTCAATGTGCGAAAGGCACACCACAACAAAATCAGAATGAACATTTTTCTGCCCATCTGGGTTTTCGCATTTTTGTTACTTGGCAGCATTGAAAATGTATGCAAATTTGGACCTTTTAGACGGAACCTTAATGCACATAACAGCGAAATCATCCACATATTTAAAACGTTATAAAATAATGCGAATTAGAAACGCTAAAACGGTTTACGGGTGTCTACACAATACATGCGTTTTATTCGCTAATGCGCATTAATGGTTGTGTGTAAACATGGTAATGGCCTAATTGTGCTCGATGATAGATTGGAGCGAACCCTGACGGACCAGGTGCGCGCCTTTACGTGTGCCTCCCAGAACAATGCATCGACGTCGGGTTCCAACGACGGAACGACGACCCCGTCCGTGGACCTGCGGGAGCACATGTTGGCCATGAGACTGCACGGGTGCCTGCTCCGAATGACGAGGGTCCTGGGGGAGGCGACGGGGGCGGAAAACCTGAGACGCCTCCGCAGCGATCCGGTGACGCGCGACGGCGCCTCCAGGTAAAAGAAGAAAGGGCCGAAATCGGCCACGTTTCCCTCAACAATCGCTCTTCTCTCTTTCTTCTTTTGTAGGTACACGGCGAGGCACACCTTGAGCCTTGTCGTGGACGGTGTCACCCGATTTATGGAAGAATTGGGCAGCGGCGGCATCCCGATCGCCTTAAGGACGCAGCTGCACGGCGTCTTTGCCATGTTGCTCCTCTTGACCGAGTTGTTGCTCCTTCAAATTGTCGATTCCATTCCGTCGGCCTCGGAATTCAATTTGGATCCGTATAATTTAGTGGCGAGGGTCGAGACTATTTATACTCAAATGTTGCAGGGCAGGTTAGTCTTGTTTTATGTCAAACAATAGTTTTAGTGTTTACCAGGTTACGTTTTCTGGTAACGGGGTGGTAAGGAATATGTCATCCGCCGATGACCGTACATTACCGGTCGCCAAAACCTCTAATTTGCAAACGGAAAACACCAATACGCGCTCAAATTGTTTGTTTACTTAATAATTACCTCTAGGTTTGACGAAAACAAAGAAAACACGAAGTCACAGTCTCACAAAATATTATAATCACAGGCTACACGTGTTTCGCTTTAGCTAGCGCATCATCAGGCCTAAAATCAAAATATTAGTCAAAAAAAAAACTAAAAACTTAAATAAAAAACACTAAAAAACCATACATAAACTTCACACTACATAAATAAACAATAATGTTATAAAATTATATATATAGTAAACAAATATGTTTCAAAAGAAGTCAGGAAGATGAAGATTATATTACTGCAGATCTACTTCTTCAAGATCAAGATTATTTTACCATTTTAGCTACTTGTATTGGTAAATAATAATAATAATGTTTATTTTCAAATGCAATATGACAAAAAAAATGCCAGTAAATTTAATAATAAAATAGCTGAATAAATACAACAGTAAAGAAGAAAATTAATATGTTTCTTTATAGGTGCTGCAGCAATTAGATATATACATATGAAATCTGAGTCATATGTGGGAAATGTTATTCCACAATTATCCAATATTAATTTCTATAAACTTTATTTAAACAAAATTTAACTTTAACAAAAAGCTTTTTAATGATTTTTTTACCATACAAAACTTGTTACCATTCAAAAGTCAACTAAAACAAAAATGAGAAAATAGCAGACCAGAAAATGATAAATATATTATCACAATTCATAACCGACCAGCCGTGATGGTAACTACTTTTGTTACCAGGTAATAATTTACACTGTTACCAGTTCTCCTTACCAAAACAAAAAAAGAGCGCCAAAACGCAGTTCCTTATTACCAGGCTCCCTATTATTTTTTTTGTTTTAGCTTGTTTTAAGCAATTCTCAAATATCTTCATAAAATACTCGGTTGCTAATTCACGGTCTTCGGTGTCATAAACTGTGTCCAGTCCTGTGTCCTTTTGTCTTTAAAAAGTGGATAGTCGATATGTTCATAATATGTTAGTGTTTGCTTGGTTTTGTTTACTGAATTCAAAATAATCATCCATCATTCCCAAAGAGACTTAAGTATATGAGCAAAGGGGAGGAGAAAGTAAACTCAAAGTCCAAGTTTCATAATCAAGCGTCTATTTAAGGGTTACGCGTTTCGTTTTTTGTTTACTGATATGCTCGGTCCTTGATTTAAGTTTTTATTTATTTTTAACGGGTAATGGTCTTGTATACCCCAGTTTAAAATTAATGATTTTGATAGTTAATTTCTATTAATAAACAAGTGATCAATACACCGTCCGTAGTAACTCTTGTTGCTTAGTTAATAAAAAAGAAATGAAACCATTTTGGTACATTAATGATAGGTATCAGCCACACAATCATCATTCTTTATATTTATATTTAGATCACCTGTAAAAATGTTGTTGACAATGCCTCACTAAAATAAAGTCTTGTAAAAATATTTTATTAAGCATTGTTGATGGTTTATGTACACCTCTGATTTCAAATGTGTGATTATTTTCACTGTTTCTTCAGGTACAGCGAGGGAACAGCCGTAATAAGCAGAAGTCTAAAAGTGATGGGAATGACCATGCGAATCGGGTATATGTCCTTAAACCATATATACGAGGCGCGTAGAAGTGCCATAATGAGTCGCCAAGCGACGGATAGAAGACAGTTACTGGGTATAATCGATCGGTGTTTGAGGACCATTGGCCGAATGCATAACCTAAATAGTCAGGAGGCGGGCGGAAGTGGGGCTTCCACGAGCGGGGGAATGTCCGACTATATAGACTCCTTTTATAGCACCATCAATGACTTGATCTCCCGGTATTCCGAGAGGGACGAGGAAACGACCAGAAATCAGCCGTCAACCTCCAGGGAGGCCAGAGAAAGGAGGGACGCGATTAGTAGTAATAATAACAGGTGAGGATTATACTAGGAAATCAGAAATTTGTCTTCAGGGGGCTGTTACATGCAAATCTAATCTTAGTAATGTAACATGTGAATTAATGAATGTGCGTTGTTAAATTAAATATTTCGAGAATCAGGAATCATTATTATTAACATCAGATCATATTTTCCTAGATTGAATTATTGTTCACTACCGGCAAGGGACAATAAAAGTAAATCCTTACGGGTTGTTAGCCATCGGAGGTAAACACTACATTCTACTTATGTTTCTTACTTATTTCTTAAAAATGTGACCCTAATTTAATAGAAATTCATGGTATAATTTGGGCTATTTAATTTTCTAATAATAATTGTATGGTGACAGAGTATAGTGTCCCTCAATTATATGGTAAAATATAAATAGCGGGATTAAAGACAACAAATCAAACATCTAGTTTTTAATTAGTTTCGACGTTGTTTATTTTTCGTCTTTATCAAGGCTAAAAGAGAAAAAAAAATAATTTTATTTTATTGGTTTCATTAACAATAAATTAATTTACAAATATATGGAGTTAGTAAAGACAATAAAGAATAAAAATCATCAAAACATCTCGTATTTTATGTACATTATTTATTTAGAAAAAAAGGGAACAAATACATAATAACTAAATAGATTAGGTAATTTTCAACTATATTTTTTAATTAAAATAAATAAAGAAAATATATAGCTATAAAAAAACTATATGGGTATAGTATGTGGAATACGGCTCGTGTAAATTGAAAACTAGATAAATTTGCATTATAGGAAACAGCTCAACTCTCGACTCGATACTTATACCGCATTATTTGTTAAACCAACGTAACGTATAAAATATCAAAAAAAAATTGACTTAGGGTATCAATACATAAAGAGAGCCTTACTGTAGCTGTTTTAAACTCGGACTGAGTCAAAGAAATGACCTTTTTTTAAGGAAAAATATTCACCTAAATGATTGTGTAGTACTCTATCTAAAATCTTTGGAAACGTAGGTAAAATACTAGTACGACGTAGTTGCGTGATATTTTCAATAGAACTACTTTTTGATAGTGGTACAATAAGTGCCTTTTTCCACATTTTTAGAAATACTCCTTCTGTAAAGGTGCAGTTAATAACATATATCAAGTAGAACTCTTCCAGTGGCTGTAGTTTTAATCTGCGATACAATCTTAAGTAGTTCAATGTAATTTATTGAATGAAAAATAAAAATTGGTAGATAATTATGTTGGTTATAAAATTATTATTGTTCTATATTACTATTGTATAGTTTAGTTTGTTAATATGGGCTTAAAGATCATCAAGTTTTTTCTTATCAAACTAAATAAAAAAATATATTTTTTATTCTGATAGCTGTACTAAAAATATTCTTAAAAGTTTTGTAGTTTATCTAATCAGTCGCAAGCTTTGTCTTTTTATACTTTGCGAATGTCTTAATTCTATCTTTTTTTAATAGCAATAAGAGTGACGTGTAATATATGACACATGTAGATTTAATAAGATATTAATGTTTTCAACGTATGAAAGCTACCTTACTATCAATATTGTTTAAGCTATATACAGGGCATTTTTTCAATTCCTTAAACGTTCTAGATTTTACACTACAAAAAACTTACTCTTTTCGATAAATTTGTTTTAATTGATATTTTTCTGAAAATTGGTACGCAATTTCTAAGCGTCAATAGCGTTTTCTCTATACACAATTTAAATTTTTGTATTCGCCATTGGCGTTCATGGGGCTTTAAAGAGAATATTTTTTTTTTAAAGAAAAGAGTAGGGTAGACCGGGGATAAAAGTGCCATTTCTAGTAAAAATTGGTTTTAAAAAACTTTGAGAGGTCACTTTTTTTCATTTTTGGTTCCTGTGGTAACTGTAACCTTAAGTTAATAAACTGGCGTGCCACAAAAATGTAACGTGAAGAAAAAGACTGGTATTATCAGTTTTTATGGATTCTGGCAAATGGCACTTTTTACCCCATGCATGGGGTTGATTCTTCTTGCTTGAGTAAACCCTTTTTTTTAACTTGTTTTGCCTTTTGTTTAACTTGTTTCATCTTTTTCTGACTTATTGTTGCCTGTTCCTGCTCTAGGACGTCCTTCTCGGGAGTGTCTGGGAGCACAGCGGTATATCTACGTTTTCTGTCCTTTGTCGATCCTGTTCGAGGTCCTGCTTTGGGAACGGGTTTTACTATGTGTGGAGAAAATGTTTTCTTTCCTGGCAGATTATCAATGTTAGATGGTCCAGCAATTGGATTTTCGGCATTGTTTATATTTTTTTTACATTCTTTATTTTGCGGTTGGTCATTTTCATTAAGGGCAGGATATTGACTATTTTCATTGGGTTGTTGAGAAGATTCATCAAAAATGAGTCCTTGAAGATTTTCATTGACGACTTGTGGTTCATTCTCAAGAACTTGGTTGTCCTGATTGTCATTTCCGTTAAGGGGAACTGGTCGATCTGTGACATATGCTGGAGCAAAATCAATGTCTGAGAATACGTCCCGATTATAAGGAAAAATGCCACTCTTTTTAAAAGAATTTATGATATTGTTAGGACACATCGCTAGGGGGTAAGCTGAATTAACAATCGATGGAATATCATAAATTGTAATATTCTTTCCGGCATTACTTCTCATCCAGGCATCTTGGGCAGAAGATAGGTATTTCTTGAACGGGCCGTATACACCCACATCTAATGCTTGCAGCTGATGCGAGCAGTGGGGCGGAAATGATAATAAAACAATGCCATTATATTTCGCCAAATTTAACACTGATATAGCTAAATGCGACTAACAACAGAAGGACTGGTGATTGCTTTGTCGGCTTCACATGTTTAATGAAATGCCTCATGAACAATAGGAAGCTATATTCTGTCATCCATCCGGATGAATTTGCTGTACCAATACAGTCGGTTGGTCCACCCCGAATAAAATAATCTTTATAATTCTTTCGGGGAAATAAAAACATAGATGGTATACAAAGCCCACTTGCAGAAACTGCTGTTGTAGGTGTTACATTTGGACCCCTTTCGCCTGAAGTAAGAGCACCGACTTGCCTTGACCCCTTCACTCCTACAATCTTTGGAGGTTTCAAGACTGTTGAAACTCCAGTTTCATCTGTATTCCATATGGAGGAAGCAGTGAATGAGTAGCCCTCCAAAACATCATTTAATTTGTCGAAAAAATCGGTTACATTTTTCTTGTTAAAAGATGTTGCCCTTCCCAAACTAGTGGCCTCAGGTGTTCGAATAGAAAGTCATGGGTTTCTTTTTAGAAACGCTGGAGATCAGTCAGCTCCTGCTTGTTTGTTTTGTTGCAATGAGTTTGGCATATCTTTATTAAATTGGACTGCACACTCGTATGCTAGTTGACGCACTTCTTTTGGAGTTAAACCGAAGTATATTTGTGCAGACTGTACTAAATATTTACTAAGTGCTGTCTCTTCCTCATCATTAAAAACCCTACGTGCTGATCTATATCCAAAGGTTCTGTCTGGATCGGTGTTGCGTCGCTGAATAAATCTATTCAAAGAGACTCTACATCTCCCAAGATCTTTGGCTACCGACCTTATGGACTGTCCATTTTGTGTAACAAGATCAGCTGCGCGATGCATTTCTTCTAAAGAAGTTTGCCCCCTCCCAGTTTTCCTGGCATAAGTTCCCATTCTGAAAAAAAAAATATTTAATTAATCATTTTGCATAGTGGGGTAAAAAATGCCACATAGAACGTGTGTGTCACACCCCAACTTGTTTTTTTCCAAAACTATTGATTATAACAAAAAAAACTATCTGAAATTTGAAGATTTGGCAGCACTATATGAAAATAGAATCAATAAGGTATCAGAGCAAACTTATCTGGTTTAAATTCGATGAAAAATAGCTTCTTCCGAACAAAAAATAATTTTCAAATTCAGGCAAATTTTTACGTTGTAGGGAACAAAACACAAAATGATGCGTCATTTCGCTTACACGGCTACTAGAACACTGAATGCATGGGCGGCGCTATAGGACTGATCTTAGAATGTTAGTGTCGAGCACATTTCGGTTAATTTAAAGAAATGGCGGCAAGTGGCACTTTTTCTCCGTGGCACTTTTATCCCCGGTCTACCCTACGCCACTGGTTTTTCTTGTAATAAAAAATATTTCTGAATTGGTCTCTTGGTAATTTTCTCCCGATGCACGGTGATTAGCCATAACACCTAAATCTGATTATCTTAAGATACCACTTCATATAACTTAATCAAGTACTTTTATCACTCTATTTACAGTATTTTTTTCTAGTTTTTCCGGTAAAAAATTCGAATACATGTATACATGATTACATTTGATACATTGTGCGAAAAAAGTGGTTTATTTCCTACAATTTTACCACCCCACAGTAGAAAATCTAAAATACTTAGGATGTCCTATTTTAATTTTGCGACAACATTCAGAGCCGTGTTTGGGCATGGAAATTGGCTTCTGAAATTTGTCGCAATATTTAAAAAAACACCAGGTATATCGACACTAAATGTGAATAAAATTGAGTAGGATCTAAAGCATTCAAATGTCAGTGTGTTTTAAACTCAGGTTTAACTTTTTTTACCTTAACATTTAAATTACAAGAAATTAGGTCGTAATAACCAAAAATCTACCTTAAAAGTTCCCTTTTCACTATTAGTTAAAACCATATATTCTATGAGAGAGGATGTAGAGTTAGTTGTTTGCGTAAGGGAATTTATAATTGCTTGAAACAGCCCTAATCCATTAAAAAAATTAAATCTATATTTAATAAATGTATATTAAAATCTCCCGAACAAATAACTTTATCAACCGTTGGGTTAATTTAAGAAAATATATTTTTATGTTACTCTATATATTTTGGAGAATCTTTAAAAAGTAGACTCTCGTTTATGCAACTCCTCACTCTGCCTCTCATTTCAACGCGACAGCGCATCTGTCGCACTTGATTGGTCAATGCACAGCACTCGCTCTAACAGCGCCATAACTAGCGAAACCTAATCGTATCGCGTTGCATCTGGCGAGAGTTGTAATAAACGAGAGTTGACTGTATAACTGGCGATAAACTGATTAATTAACTATTTAATATTTACGTCAGCGATACGGATCAGGACGAACCCGACGACTCCCCAGAGCGATTCCTTAACCGTAACGAATCCTCGAACAATCCGGAACGTTCCAGCTACACTCCCTCCCCAGGTTTCTGGCTTTACGCGACGTCGCAGTCGTCTGCCGCACCGCCTCCGCCCAATCAACCGTCGAGTAGCGGCGCAGGCGGTAGCAGTAGTAACAGCGGCAACAACGTGTACCGCAGCCACCCTTATATCACGCTTGTGCCGCCCAGTCGGCGGTTACCCGCCGCGTCCGCGGCCGTCGAACCGCCCCCGGTCAACACGCTCGCGCCGCCCGCCACCGCCACTCGGCCCTGGAACATTCCATCGGTTCAAGTGAACGACGTGCCGGTTGCTTTCGAGCAGCGCATGTTGTCACGACAGAACTTCGCCGATACGTTTTCTCAGCTAAGGTAACATTTATTTGAGAATCTCATTACTGTGATATCGTCCTTGGATTTTACTAAGCAATGAAAGTTAAGCAATTAAAAGACGTTATTCTTTGTTGGTTATTTATTGCATTTTCTTCAGGCTAAAAATGCAAACTTGAGTCCATAAAATGAGAGAAGCTGGCTATCGTTATGTGTATAATATAGCAGATAGTTTATGACGACACAACCAGTGCCGGAGGGTGTAATGTGTTAAGATATTATTAATTAAATGGGGTTTAAAATATTGTTAAATAAATTTATCTTTTTCTTTGCTTTAGTTTTACGTAATATGTGGATATAAGCGTTAGCTTTACATACATATATTACCTTGGATCCACAAAATATCGTTTACAATACATATTAAAGAAATTTGTTTTTTTTTTATACGCATTATGATGCCAACATTATTTGTTATTCATTAATCTAATCATCATTCAACAATATGTTCTTAAAAATCTCTTGAAATAAAAATGTTTTAAATCATCTATTTCTTTTCCTCAGCTATTAAACAAATGCAATAATTGTTTATATTAAAAATAAAACTCCAAATAAGGGTAAGTAAAATTTCTCATAAAATTCTACATAATATGTAATGTATGTAATGCATATATTATTAAATTATTTACTATCTGATAAAATGTCCAAATTGCTGGTCATTGACTGGTCGGTTAACTCGTTTCCAGATCTTCATCTAATGAACCAGCGTTTACAATAACTTTTAGGGAATCTAAAGTTTCATCAGTTCAGATTATGGTCTTTTATATATTTTTCTACAATTGTATCGACATGCTCACAAATGCTTCTCCATTCATCGATAGATACTTCTGCAAATTTTCGCCTTGTCAAAGCTTCTACATCTGCCAACTTAAAAATTGTATTTCTGCTAGCTACCAAGTTTTTAATAATGGCCCAGATTTTTTCAATGGGGTTCAATTCTGGACTGTATGGAGGCAACCGTAAAGTGGAATGCCCGTGACTTTCCATGAGTACGTCAAGTTTGCACTTTATTGAATAAAATGTTTTATTTTGAAAAATTATTTCACGTTCTGTTTTTGTCCCTTTTTCATCATGTTGTAAATTATACTCCTTATTCTTTTCTACTTGTACATTATGGTAAGATGCCTTGTCCAAAACTAAGATAAGAAGTAATTGGGTTTCTACCCATTTCATGATTCATATTGTCATGATAATAGTCACTTTTAGAACCTAAAATATGCTATAATTAATAAATATAAACACAGTTTACTTTTTTTTCATATCTTACCTCAGCAAAATATAAGTAAAAACGGTCTTTTAACAAAACCATTTTTTCCTCTAGCATGAACAATGATTAATCGATGTTCTTTTGAAATAAGTTTTGGTATACCGCTTGGGTTTGGTATGACTAATGTATAAAAATTATTTAGAAGTTAGAGTTTGTCTAGCTAAGGAAAGGTATACCATCTGTTTCAAAGCTGCGCCAAGTTTTGTCCCCTAATAACGTGCAATTAGCGACAGTAGCGTGCCTTTTTTTTTTTTTAATTTTAATTTTAGAGCACAGAATACAAATACAAGAATTAACGCAACGGCACTGTTTATGCAAATGCAATCATGTTTTTCATTTTCTTATGACTAAATGAACTTGTAAAAGGTGAGGTTTTTGTACAATCTGACATTATATTATTGTATGATTCAAGGAAAAGATTACTTGCAGTTCGAATGTTTATTTCAGTCATAAACAAAGACCAATCAAATTGCGCTTTAAGCATTGCTTAAATCTAATCATGTTTATTACTCCGTTAAATATTATTGACTTTCATTATTTTGTGTGATTTTATTTTTTATAGAAATAGACATACGGTCCGTAATACCTTCTTCTCAAATAAAAGATTTAAAATTCAGATGAGTATTTTTTTGATTTTTGTATTACAAGAATATGGTCAAGACAAGAATTAGAATCAGAACGAGTATCAGGATTTATGAAAGATTTATTTTAATCTACCTTAATAGGTTGTACACTAGGATCTAAACGTCGTTCAACAAATAATAACGTCTTTTATTTGTTGCCCTGTACCCTAGCAAACATTCGCTCTTTACTGTCCTTTATTTACATTAATAATTAAAAAATTTTAATATTTTTTTAATTCTTGCAGATCGAATCCGCGAGTTGGTCTATTTAGGCCGCGATTCCTGCACCCGCTTTACGCGAGCGTAAATCCGTTCGACGCGGACCTGGACGATCTACAGCGCGAGCAAATTTACGATAGCGACATGATCACAACTGCAACCCCGAACCATAGGATTCAAGCGTGGGAGATCTCGAATTGGATGGTGCCGACCATCAGTAATTGTAAGTTGTAGCAATTCAAGTATTATGAATTAAAAAAATCAGTGAGATTCAATTGAGTTATCCCTGTGACAAGAGTAAGAGAGATAAAGTTTCACCGTTAACCAAAACTCTGTGACTGAATAAAATTGACACCCTAATTAAACAATTCACTAAAAGGGAGTTGACCTTTATGCTTATTAAGAATGGTTTTTTAATTTTTGATAATTTTGAAGCTCATTTTTGATGGTTACTAAGTAATACATGGTTAAAATTCAAATTGAAAAACTTGAATTTGAAGTGTGTCTGAAATACAAGAATCTTCATATTTTTAAATTTAAATACTTATCTATTACTAGACCATAATTTTTTTTTTTAATCGAGTTTTGTCCATGGCTTCCACTAATTTTTTTGTGCATTTTTGGTAAAATGAAAAATCTGTAATTTCCAGCATTGAAAAACGTCGTTGTAGGCGAGTGTAAAATCCATAACGACGCCAGCGTCGACATAGCTACAGACGGGACGATTTTAGTTACGCTGCTGCCGTCTGGTGGTTATTTAAACGTAACCAACCGCTTAGGTAAGTGTATTGTTACATTTTCTATATCAAGTTTTGCAATTAAGGATTTAAGGCAAAAAGGCGGTAAATCACATTGCATGTGTTTGTTTACAGAGAACATTTTATTTTTACGTAAAATTAATTGTACAAATAAAAACCATTATCCTCAAAAAATTTTATTTGCAAAAACGGGACGAGTTACATCTATACGCAAAAAACGTAGGATAAAGCAAAAAAAATACAACGAACAAAAATTTTTTATTTTAATCAGTCAAAGTCATTTTCTGTCTCTGAAATATAATTTTCAGGTGCAACATCACTTTTTACAGTGTCATAAAATGGCATGTCAGATTTCGGTACATACATACAGTGCATCGCAAAAGTTATGTCTAAATTCATTTAAAATTCGGGCACAGTATACTATAACAACCAGTAGGTTATCTCTCCCCGTTTCCATTCATAAATCGACGACGGTCTCAAAAACCTTGAAGCCCGCACCGACAGCAAATAAACGGTAATTTTACGTAAAACCATGGGCGGCGTGCATCGTGCAATAATAAAATTTAGATATTAATTTTTTAGATTATGGTTTTTCGGCAAGTGGCAAATTTTGTTTACCAATATTATTACTTATTATAAATTGTTTATAAATAAGAATAAAACTAATATAAACAATATTATGGAAAGCCATGTTAATAGGGAAATTAAAAATTAGCATGCAAAATAAATTTCTTAATAATAGCACAGGAGAAATAGGGTAATAAAAAGTAAATAGGGTAAATGGGTAAACTTTCAATTAAAAAAAAATAGTTGTTACAATGAATATTAGACATATTTTAGAATATTTAATTTAAAAGGCATATATAATATTTGACAAAGTTAAATAAAACAAAAAGAACACTTGCCTGCAATAGTTATATTTTTTAGAATTGCACTTAATATTACTTCTATTATATATTTACCCTAGATGGTATACTACATGTCAACATCAGAAATAAGGAAAATAATTATAACCGTTTTTAATATTTATTTTAATTCGGATCACATCGGATTGCTAATTATTTTAAAATCAGGTAAGAAATATGCGCAGAAAAAATAAAAACGAAAATTCACAGTTTTGGATTTTTTCGAATATCTTCTGAATCATTAGGATTTTTAATTTTTTAATCAGCATTAGGGTTCTTATGTTGGATACCCGGTAAAGGGTAAAAATAGAAAAAAGAAACAAGAAAATAAACAAGGTATTTTTAAATAAAATGCAATGGGGTACAGTGTAATAATTTTAAAATTATAATTATCAAACTCACGCAATCAAATATAAATGCTTCTCGCATCAAATAACATACACAAAAATAAAAGACGGCAAACGTATCTCTCCGCTGCTAACCACGTCACTGATCATAGGCAAGAGCCGACGGGTGAAATATTTCGGATGAAGCGCGTTGAAGGTCAACGAAATTTCGGCGCGTGGATCGAGATAACCTACTGGTTGTTATAGTATACTGTGATTCGGGGGTGTGTTCGAGAAAAAAACGCTCAGACCCGTCGATTTTTATTTCAAGTTGCGCATTTTTGTACGTGAAGTTTGTATATACAGGGTTGCTCAAAAATGAATTACGACCATCAACTTCATTTTTTCAAATGAAAGCACCTTTTTTTTTTATTTCATTTTTGAATTTCGCGTGGAATTCTACGTATGTTTCATGCATCATGTCCTATACCTAGAGTCAACAGTTATCGAAAAAAAGACGATTCATGTAACAAATAAAAAAAAAACAAAAATTAAGTTAAATGTTTAAAAGGGTTGCCATTCACGGCTTGACAATATCCAAGGCGATCAATAAAGTCTCGTTGCACATTTTCAATCATTTCCGGAGTTATGTCGCGCACTTCTCTGCGAATTCTCTCTTTCAAGTCGTCTAGATTATTTGGCCTATTAACAAATACCTTCGACTTGAGGTATCCTCACAAAAAAAGTCCATTGGTGTTAGATCAGGCGACCTAGCAGGCCATTCGATTAGTCCTCTCCTTCCTATCCACCGATTGGGAAAGGTTTAATCAAAAAATTTACGCACAGTGGCAGCATAGTGTGGAGGAGCGCCATCTTGCTGGAAAATTAGTTCTTCACCAGGATATTCTAGGTCCAATGGATTTGGAAATAAAGCTAGTAATGCTGGAACTAATTCAAATTGGAGAAAATCGAGATACACTTGTCCCGTTAAAGTCTGTTCAAATAAAAGGGACCTATTACTCTTCCGCGCACTATCACACCCAGTGGCGGCTCGTGACATTTGACTATGGAGGGGCGCGCAAATCCAAATAAATATATACTTACTAATAAATAAAAAAATATAACTGGACGTACCTAAGTATATGTTATAATATCTGAGACATGACGGTTTGCAGTCATCATAGTACAATCACAAAAAGTTTGCACATAAATGTCTTAATTTGGCAATAAAAAATAAAGAACATTGTTACAAAACAATCGCATTTACACATCACGCAACCTCGCACGAAAATATTTTTGCCACCTCTCTGCAGTTTTAAAAACAATAACAAGTAACTTTAAAACGTGAAGAAAAATTATACTTTCGACAAATATTTCGCCAAGATTATTTTATAAAATAAATGAAAGCAAGTTCATAGCTCCAATATTTTGTGAGAAATCTGGTCTTAAGTAAATGACTTCTAGTTCAGTTGTTAATCTAATTTTACATAAAATTGGATAAAAAGTAACTACATTATCTAAAATATCCACTGGAAAGGTCTTGTTATATTTTGGATACGCTTCTTTATCGAACAAGTTAGCTGCTTGAAGATGACCTCGAGGAAAATCTGTCCCTCGCTTGGGTAACAACTGACTCTTTTGCAATAATATTTCTTAAGTTATCGTCAGTTCATCTTCTTTTGACATTTTGACACACAAAGTTTAATTCTACATTAGCCTTAATATTATCGATGTCATTCTTATTTTGGCAATGCTTGATTCAAATATCGACAGATCTTAGAGAGTAATATTTAAATCCGGCAAAGGTCTGCCTAAAGTCTTAATGTTTACTTTTTCTTCCAGTGAAAGATTTGAAAAATTACAGTTAATTAAAAAGCTTATACGATTTATTATTAAATTTGAATAATAATTATTGTATTGTTCACTTTCGAAATACTCACACACACACACAAACTACCGATCACGGATTTTTGCGCGCCTCGCTATCGGTAACGAGCGAGATAATAGCCGAGATAATCGGTCGTCGAGAGTAGCTTTTCGGCCAAATTATGGACGCGGATGCGAGCGCGCCCCACGACAAATAGAGGAAGATAGATGAGCTGTACCTTGCGCGAGACAGAGAGCGGTATACGTAGGATGCCAGGAGCACTTTGGTTGTTGATTTGAATATCGCATTATCTTCTATAGTACGGGCGCTTGTGTTATACGTTTAAACGCGGGTTGATATCTAATATAATTAATAATTACTGCACACGAGTTTGAAATTTAAAATAAGTAATTTTTAATGAAATTACTGGGGGGGCGCGCGCCCTTGCGCCCCTATTAGCAAGCCGCCACTGATCACACCACACATTTAGTTTTTGAGGGTACTGGATGTTTACCTCCATCATCCAATGCGGATTTTCTGTTGCCCAATATCGACAATTTTGTCTGTTCACACTATCATTCAAACAGAACGTGGCTTCATCGGAAAAAATAATATTTGTTACTAAATTATTATTTAGTTTGCACATGTTTTGTAAGCGTTCACAAAACTCATTTCGCCTATCGAAATCGTCATCAAATAACTCTTGCACAGGAATAACTTTGTAGGGATGCGTTTTGACTCCTCTTCTATTTTTTCTTACTAGGAATTGTTAGAAATGAACTTTTTTTTATGGTATGTATGTATAAATTCCTGTGTAGAAATAGTTTTCTGTTACTTAATTTTTGAAATAAATTTGAATTTGTTTAATATGCAAAGTCACCCCACTGTTCAACTGCCATTCACAAAAAAATAATAGTTAATTTGGCTCTTCCAGAATGGGATATCTCATTGTGACTTATCCAATTGGGGAAGATAGGTCAAAAGTGTTTATAACTTCATTGTTTGTGAAGATACTCGTCCCGTTATTGCACCAAACGATATTTACTTACTTGGGAAAATGTATGAGACGTATAAACGTTCAATTTCAAAACTATATGAACTTAATTGTTATTCCTGAAAAATCCTGATAATTATTAAACTTTTTTACAGGGGTATACAGCTTACGCTGGGAAACTCTTGGCCAGTGTTTATATACGACGAGTTTCGAACAGAACGCAGTTTCCGTATCTCTGTCACCATTGAGCCGTCATTTGGTGGTAGGGTTTGCTTCCAGAAGGGTTTCTATAGTGCCGAGCGATCGATGGGTATGTTGAGCGGATTTGGACCCAAATAGTCTTTTTTTTACGTCATATTTGGGTGGTTTTTTCAGGTGATGGCTCGGATATATAAGATCGAGCAAAAAGACGTTCCAGGCGACAGGCTCCCGGCACTAAGGGAATTGGAACAGCACAGGGAGAGCAGGATTAATTGCATCAGGTGGCTGCCTAGTTCCGGCCAGGGTTTGATTTACGCCACCAATACCGGTCAACTCGTTATTTTATCATAATTCTGATCCCTTCATTTGCTACTAGATGTTGTATTAAAGTTATTGATGCCCCCCCGCCCTATTGTAGATATAGTGAGTATTTCGGAGGATATTATCAGAGGGGTTATGACTATACCTAGTGATGTTCTGTATATTCTTGAGGGTTAGGTTTGAGTACAGGATATCGGTTTTGTAGGTTTTTTAGATAGTGAGATTTTTAATAATTTCTGTCGTCTAATGACAGGCATCTCATGGAAGGACACTACTATTTATTTAATATTTCATAGATAAGTGTTTTGTATTATTCTCCTTTATGGAATTTATTTTAAAGAGCACTGGTTATTTTTTCTTTTTTAATTTCTTGCTACAATTTGGTCTTTTATTTAAAAAAAAACATATTCATCGCTTTATATATTTTTTCTTATGGTTTAAATGCTATTTTGGCGCAGCATGAGGGAAATCCCACTTTAATATGGCGAACAAAAAGTATTAGAACCTACCTTGCCAGGGATTTATAAATAAATGATTGATTGAAATTTAGCGCTTTATTTTTCATATCCTTATTACATATTAAAATTATTGTATAGACTTATTTTTGGAATCTAGCAATAATTTCTTAATAAAAGTAACTCCTTCAAATCTGGCATGTCTTTCTTCTGCTGGTGTCCAACTCTGATCCGCTTCCAGATACCAACTGCCCAAAAACTTGTGAGGACTGTTGCCGTCCCAATCCTAAGAGAAGAAAAATCTTTTATTATTGACACAAATAAAACAAAAAATTTAACTCATTAACGCCCGATAGACACTGTACCGTACCGTATCAATAAGTTGGACCTCGTCTTTTTAATTTGTTTATTAATGACATCAATCGCTGAATTGCATCTTGCAAGTATCTGAAGTCTGTAGATGACATAAAAATATACAAGGATCCGGGAATCTGGCTTGAATCAATGAAAACTCTGGATTTTCTTCTACGGTTAACGCCTGATTTTTCAATTTGATCTTTAATAATTTTATACTGCTCCTTTCAATTAGAATATGCATTGATAAGTTAGAACAAGTTTTTGAAAAAATTTAGAAACTTGCAATTTTAAATATGGTCAATCCATATATGAATATGCTACAATCTGGTTCTCAGAGAAGAAAAGTTAATAATGTTTGTTTTGTCTATAAGTTTATTAATGGTTTTAACGAAGTGCCCATTTTTTTGAAGCAGGTGGCTCTTAGAGTTCGTCTATTGGGAATTATAAATAAATATTTATTTTGAATTAAAAAAAAGTAATTTTTTTTAGTTTTTTTTTATTTCAGACCTTTAATGAGCAATTGGGCATTAGAATTAATATTTTCAACAGAACACAGATTTAACAAAAAAAGTAATACTAATATCCTGAAAAAAAATAGAACCATTATAAATAATTCTCAGTCTCTGTTTTTCAAATACCTTTTGAGGTTACAGCTCATAGTCTTCTTTTCAATAATAAAAAAATTAGTTCCTTGTTATAACTATTATATATCTCTACACTTTGGTATATCAAGGACTCATGTGCCTTTCTTGTTATTGCATATCTACTTCTTAAATCTCCTAATGTTCTTAAGTTATAATTATGTACGTCAATCACTGTTCAAGTTCTACATTTGGTTTTATTAATTTAGTTTTTATTTTATGTATACTCTTTGCCTGCTCCAGAGTTTTCCTATTTTTAGAAATAGATGTTCTTCATACGAATTTTCACGGAAAGTGTAGTAACTTGGAGAAAAAAAGTCTACGTGAAAATACCAGATTTCCGTAAGGTTAACATAAATACCTTCTATGCAGTTTAATAAAACTGTTATAGTGTATTTTGCATTTTCATCTTTATGGCTATATCTCTTTATTTCATCCAACCTTGGCCAAGATATTTTGAATATGTGCAATCCATATTAATCTTTCATTAATAACTAGACCCAGATATTGTATTCAGGATTTTATTATTGATCTTTATTACTGGTTTTA
Organism: Anthonomus grandis grandis; assembly: GCF_022605725.1. Classification (NCBI taxonomy): domain Eukaryota; kingdom Metazoa; phylum Arthropoda; class Insecta; order Coleoptera; family Curculionidae; genus Anthonomus; species Anthonomus grandis. The sequence goes on from NC_065558.1 coordinate 5,406,345, forward strand.
TATTTTTTTATTTTGGTTTATCACCATATACACAGTGTTGTCTTTATTTAAACTTAACTTACGTAAGATTTATCAATTAGTGTGGAAATACATAATGAAGAAAAGATAAATCCGGCAACAATCAAATAAAGACGTTAGATAGTTGAATGCACTCAACTTCCTGGGAGAATCATTCTATCTTTCCCAGACAGTTGAGTGCACTCAACCATCTTGAAGAGAAAGAAAAGAATAGGCTGTAACAATTTAAAAAAAAAAAACACTTATCCTACATTACCAACTTAAGCTTAAAGTTTGTCTGCCAAAACAGCAAAAAAGTGATTTCAAAAGTTGACTAAGTTGATTTAAAGGTAAGCAATTATAGTTTTTTTCCAATATAACTTCTTTGGTATTTTGTACTGTGGGGTTTTGGCAATATAGTGTTTTTTTGTTTCTAAAAAAGTGTATTCTAATAATTTGACCTAATTCTCTTTGTTTAATAAGTTTTAAGATTGATGATTTAAAGTATAAATTACTAGTGTTTAAAATTCTATAATCTTTCAACAATGTTCTGAAGAATCTGTAATTTTTAAGCCAAACCTAATTTTTGAGTTTTTTCTCTTCTATTTTAATGAAGTTTTCTGATTTGTTGATAAATAATAAATAAAAAAAGGCATTCTAAGAGAAGCATCAAACTTTATTGGCAATTTGATTAAATCACCAATTGCAATAGAAGATGAGCTGCTGTTGCACACAGATCTCAACAAACAATAGTCAATTATATAGAATTGAAGTATACTTTGCTAGAATCATATTACATATTTAACTCTTACTGAAGAGCAACATCATGGAGAGTGTCCAAAAGCTGGTGGTGTCATTTACACTACTATAATTTATATCATTTATATTAAATTGTGGCTTCAACTTAAAGGCATTATTCTATTATGCCTGCCATAAAAAATTAAAAATACTGTTTTATTTCATTACCTGTGGTGACAACATGCTGAAATATTTTTGTCCCGAAGGCCGTTCATACAAGTGATAAACCTGCCCAGGCTTTTTAACAAAATTACAAGCCGCCATGTGCAATTGGCTGTCCCTTAAAGAGTCCTGCATCACCTGTCTAAGGTTCTCATGTAAATTCTTCATCTAAAAAGTGTATGTTTCTTAAATGTTACTTGCATTGTTTTATTTAGGTTACCTGCCTGCCTATTTGGTCAACCTTATTACCCATATTGGCAACTATGAATTGTGAGGCCTAAAAAAATGATAAATATTGTTGAAGAAACTGGCTATAGAAAAAAAGACACCTACATTTGATGTGTCAGCTTCCAAGTCCATCATTTCATAATGGGATTGTTTGCCTACATAGTTGGAATTAACTAGTGGGTGACCTGTTGGGTTGGGATCCCTCTCTACCATGCCTACAATTTAATTTAACTTACACCCTGTCTATGTAATTCTATTGTTTCTAGTGTAATGGATGTTGTGGTAAGCATTGACATTTGTAAAGACTTACTGTGACGGCCTGCCCCAACAAATTTCTTAAATACGTTCAAAAGCGATTGCTCTGAGGCCACTGGTTCGTCTCTGGAATCTATATCCATTGTAAGATGCAATAAACTATTTTCCTCTTGATTTTCTTTTGCTCTTTTTGGGGCAGAGGAACCTTCCAATGATGCTATAATATAAAAATTTGTAGATTAATAAATATGATAAATAAGTGTTATTGAATATTACTTAAAGAATTATCTCCCATATCCATTTCCTCAGAATTGCGCTTCATTTTTTTTTTTAACTTATTTTAAAATTTTCATAATAGTAAATAAACAGAAGTCCGAACTTAACCTAAAAAGTCATGACATAAATGAGTATAGGGCAGAAAATCAATCATGGTGCAAACTAGTGCGACTGTAGATCGTGAACCTAGACAACTAATTTTGCACCATTGTTAGTGACAGATTGAAAGTCGCCATATTCGAAAACCGTTTTTTTTTTATCAATAACTTTCCAAATATATGATTTTCTTATTAAATTATTACCAGAAAAATAGTACAAAGTTACATGGCCTTATAGAGACGGGTCGTAATTCGCATTATTCACACCAATGATACAAACCTCACTGATCCATTGACTCATACCATAGGGAAAGTACAATAAAGTAAATTAATTTTATATTTTTTTAAAGTGCTTAGAAAGATTTGAAAACTCTAAATATAACCTTTTTCTTATCTCTAATAATTTACGAGATATATTGGTCATACCTGTATAGTTTGATCTCTACGCATTAAATTTAAATCTCCCGCCTCACACTGAATAATTCGAATATCCTGCGTTTTTGACATGACTCAGTCGATATATTCGTGTTTATATCCCAAATACTTCCAAAGGCTGCTCAGAGTGCGCTATATCTTAACCGTGATGCCATCTGGTATACATGTGATTAACTCCTCTTCTTATTATATATCAAGTTTATACGGGCAAATAATCCACTTTAGAGGCATAGATAAAAGATATATAATACTTAAAAACTTTGTTTAGAGGTTAAGCCGGTTTAGAGATAATTCAGTTTGGCTAGTGTTTACATGAGAGGATTAAGAATTACATGAGAGTCCACCTTAGGATTAAACAGCTGTTTACCATTGCCAACCTAGGAATTAAAAACAAAAAATTGGTCAAGCTCACTAGTTATTTTATTACTTGAAAAGTTGACTAGTTTAACAAGTGACAACAAAATGATTTATCAAAAAATTAACATCTAATCTTAAAATATCTGTGTATTTATTTTTTTAAAGCATTTAAGCATATTTGTGTTGGTAGCACTGGAACTTAAGTCGGTTCAGTGGTGACAGGCTTTTACCCTGGGCGGTTTAAAACTGGATCATCCATTTATTTAAATCGATTTAAGTTAAGCTAAACCGGTTTACGATCCCTAAGGCGATTTGCAGGTGTTTATACATGCGAATTATGTTAAACCGATTTCCACTAAACCAGTTTAAGGTGCTCGTATAAACTTGGTAATTCTCTCTCTATGACCTAACCTCATTTGAATTTGTCAAAGTCAAATATACAAAACAAGCCCGGCGACATCCCCTGGGCCCCAAATGGGTCTCCTAACAAACCCGCAGGGCGGGCAGGGCAAACTGACTAAAATTCTCCTTAAATACTACGGAAAACTGTGCGTTCTGTTATATTTAGCCGGCGTGGTGTGGTTTTGTGCCCTGGCCTCGCCCCAGTTCAACTCCAACACCTATTTCTCAGAGAACGCCCTTCTACCGGGGCTGGTGAAGTCCAGTTTCAGCGAAGAACGTGCCGCCAAAGAGTACTATAGAATGTTCAGCGATGAAGCCAAGAAATATGATAATTCGATTCCGTATCCCTTACTTCTTGCTCAGCTTAAGCAAATTGGTATTGATGCTTACACACACAACTTCACCCTGCATTCACCTCTGAACCCCAAAAAAGTTTATCACGGCAGGAATGTGTATGGCATCCTTAGGGCTCCAAGAGCTGCCAGTACCGAAGCCCTTGTTCTGAGTGTCCCCTATAGGACTCCTTCAAGCATTTATCCGACAACATTGCCCTCTATAGGAATTTTGTTGGCTTTTGCCAAATTTGCTGCAAGAGAAAAGTACTGGGCAAAAGACATAATCTTCCTTATCACTGATCATGAACAGTTAGGGATGCAGGCCTGGTTGGAAGCTTATTATGGAGTCACTTGTGGCAATGAAGACATCCTGGACCATGGAAAACTTAGGGGGAGAGCAGGAGCAATTCAAGCAGCTATTAACCTGGAACTGCACGGGCCAGTTATTGGGCAAATTGATATTAAAATCGAAGGTTTAAATGGACAGTTGCCCAACTTGGATTTGTTTAATTTAGCTAGTAAGATTTGTGTTAAAGAGGGAATTTATTATACATTTAAAGATAGGAAGCATGAGTATCACAGGGACACTTATAAGGAGTGGAAGTATCACTTTAAGAATATGCTTAGCATGATTTCCACTCAAGCCACCGGTATCCCCAATGGGAATCATGGGTTGTTTTTAAGGTTTGGGGTGCAAGCATTAACATTGGAAGGGTTTGAAAAGGCCAAAGGTGGAGTGAGGGTGAGTTTCCTAAGCATCGGTAGATTAATTGAAGGGATTTTCAGGAGCATGAATAATTTACTTGAAAGGTTTCACCAGAGTTTCTTTTTCTATATATTGCCATCTTCTGACAGGTATATTTCCATTGGTCTCTATATGCCTGCGGCTTGCATGATTGCTGCTGCAGTAATTATTAAGGCATGTGCCAAATGGCATAGGCATCAGGAAAATAAGAAGGATAATCTGCCTGCCAATTATATAAAAGTGGTCATTCTGTTTGTGGCTTTGCATATTTGTGGTGCATTTATAATGGCTCTACCGGAACTTTTAAAGCCATTGTTGCCCCTGGTTGGGTTTGAGGCACATACAGTGGTCTTCTGGGGGCTCTTTTTCTTTTTATTCCTCACTCTTTTTATTCCACAATTTTTAAATGATATGACTAGGTGCCAAGAGAGTTTAAACTTGCTTTGTATGTTTGGATTATTAGAGTTAGGCACCACAATGATTGCTCTGTCAATGAACAATATAGCTTTAGGGATTATTTGGGGTACCATAACTGTACCTGTAGCATTAATAATTGAACCGAGTTCCAATAAATACTTTCAGGTAATGAGGAAAGTGATGTGGGTAATGGTTCATCCATTGCTGATCTGTTTCACTGCCATTTTGTGTAGTACTATTGTGATGTTCATGCAAGACTCTCTTAAAGATATTCTGTTGAAGGCTGTAGATGCCACCCAGCAGGCTGTCATTTATAGTATTATTGATTCAATGATTTATGGAAACTGGCTGTACACTGTGGTCACTATGGTGTTTATTCCAAATTGGTTGTGCTTTTGGTTTGTCACCAGTAGTAAATTGCCTAAGAATGTTCTAAGGAAGGATAAGAGTGAATAGTTTTAAGACCTTTTGTACTGTATTTAATAAATTTAGATTTTTTTTTGAAAATTGTTTTTTTCCGGCACTTATCTCAGTATGCCAACTAAATCTTGTTTGGCGCAATATTCTGGGTATAATAACAGATGTACAACTTTTAAAATAAAATTTATTTATTTTTACATATTTACATGATTTTTATCACAGATACACTAAGCTTTCTTGGCCTGCTCTTCCTTGTTGAGTTTAAGTTGATCCAAACAGTAATTTGATTGTTCTATAGACTCGGGATTATCATATTTACGACCTAAAAGAACAATTGTAAAAAAAGTGCATTTTAAATAGTAGAAAAGCTAACCTAACTTTCTCCCTTGTACACAAAATTTTTCTGCTTCCCGAAACACCCCTTTCTGAAGCAAAATCAACCCCAAATTTGCATGGATCACCCCCAAATGTGATTTGTCATCCAGTTTTCTTCCCAATGTGATTGCTTCTTTCAGAAATTTCTCGGCTGTATCATAGTCTTCTGCCCTAAAGCTTGTTATGCCCAGATCATTAAGTAGTAGCATCACTTTTTCACTTTGTTCACCTATAATGCAAGTGGACTTTGGAAACCAAAAATAATCTTCAACAAAAAAAATTATTACCCATAATTTCAGTACAAACATTATAAGCCTCAGTCAAGTGCACTAAAGCTTTAGTCATATCTCCAGTATCCAACAAGTACTGGGCATACCAATCATTGATCACACCATATAAAACTTTGGCATCCTGGTTATGTTTCTTATGAGATTCTATTTGTTCCAAACACCATCTGTATCCTATATCTGCCCTTTCACTATTTGATTTTAACTGGCAAATCCTGGCTAACTTTAAGCTGATATGAATCACCTGCAAGAGGCTGGGATAGGTATCAAGATTACATTTGAGACAAAAAAAACATATTTGTACCAATTAACTAACCTTCAAGTCATTTTGGGGAAGCCCATTTCCTAACAGTAGCTGCAGGACATTTACAAACAACTTCTCTGCTTTATCCAGTTCATAAGTGTCAAAGGCAAGGTTGGCCATTAAGTCATAGCAGTATAAGATCCCTTGTTGGTTTTGCTGTTGCTGGGCCATCCTATTTATTTATTCAATTATCAGTGTAATAAAAAGAAATCTACTGGTTATTATGCTATTTGCCCAAAGCCCAAGTCTTTGAGGAATTGTGTTAAGGTTTATGTTCAGCTTTCAAGAATTTTGGGATAGTTATGACAGGTGATTTTAATGTCAATTTATTACCAGAAAAAAATCTAAATGAGAGTGGGATGGAAAAGCAGACATTTTTGGATCTTTTACACTCTTATAATTTTAATCAAACAATATTTGATACAACAAGACCAAATCTATTAAATAAAATATCATGTATAGATAATTTTTTCATTAACTTTTTAGATTTTAGCAATGCTGAAGTATTGGAAACAGCCCTTTCTGATCACCATGCAATACAGATCTCAATTAATACAAGTCTAAACACCAACAAAGAAGTTGGTGCATGGAAAATGGGGAGAATATTTTCAAAATCTAAATTACAGGCTTTATGTTCTGAAATGACTGGCTGTGTGTGGGATGATGTGCTGGGGGAGGCAGATGCTGAAAAAGCTTTTAATAAGCTGGCAGGTATTTTGGATACTAAGCTCAACCAAATATTTCCAATCAAAAAAATAAAATCAAAAAGCTCAAAGAATAGATCCTGGTTAACCCAAGGTATCAAGATCTCATCAAAAAAGAAACATGATTTATTTCATCAAATGATTTCTGGACATGTTAGCAAAAATTACTATAAAAAATATTACTAACTTTAAATATATTGCTGAATCTGAGAATAAAGGGAAGGCTACATGGTCTTTAATTAAAAAATTTACAAACAAAAAGTCTCAAAAAAAATCATTATTGGAATGTTCAAATACTAAATCTGATAGTGAATCTGATTTTCTTGACACTGTTAATGACTACTTCTTAAATATCTGTCCTGACATTAACTTTAACAATAATATTGATCTAAGCAAAATAAAGAGACATCCAAACAGCATTTTTTTGGCTCCTATACCATAATCCAACTGAAGTAGAGAACACAATAAAAAATAAGAGATCAACAGGTCATGATGACATTCCTATTTCATTTTTAAAGCAGATTTCAGGGCAATTGGCGAGGCCACTAGCTGATGTCATAAACTTATCAATTCAACAGGGTAACTATCCAACACTTCTTCTATGAACCTAAAAACTACCGTCCAATATCACTGCTCCCCAATATAAACAAGGTTTTTGAAAAAATTATATACACCAGGCTTGAAACTTATCTTGAGAAATATCAAATACTGACAGAATTACAGAACGGGTTTAGAAAAGGCAGATCAACAGTTAGGGCTATATATCAAGCACTGCAGAAAATTATTAAATCAATGAATGATCAAAAAGCTACAATGGCAATTTTTCTTGACCTATCCAAGGCTTTTGACAGTGTTGACCATTCAATACTGCTTAAAAAGCCTATGGAATCAGAGGAGTTTCCCTCAAACTTCTAGAGTCCTATTTGTAAAACCGTAGGCAGTGTGTAGTTGACAGAATGAGTGATGGTAGACAGTTCAAGTCTGGTTACAAAGAAATAAAAAAAGGTGTGCCTCAGGGGTCCGTTCTGGGACCATTGCTGTATATAATCTACACCAATGATGTCACCAATGTCTATGATGATATGGTTATGTTTGCTGATGACACAAGTCTTATATGCAGCAAAAATACAGATCAGGAGTGTGCAAATCAAGTGGCCCAAACTGTTGGATTGCTAGAAAGCTGGTTTAGCATAAATAATCTTCTGCTGAATGTCAACAAAACGCAAATATTAAACTTTAAACAACGGCCTAGTGAAAGCTCTCTAGTGCAAATTGGAAGGACAGAGATAAGAACACAGCAGTCAGCTAACTTCCTTGGAGTAATGATGGATGAAAGATTGGATTGGCGTGCCCATGTTAAGTTGGTGGCAGCAAATATGTCCAGATATTGCTTCGCTTTAAGAGTATAGACACAGGAGGTGGGTACAGTGGCTTCCCTTTCAGCATACCATGCCTATATACAGTCCAGAGTCAGATATGGTATAATTCTTTGGGGGACTCTGAAAGAGTTCTTATCTTGCAAAAAAGGTGCTTGAGAACTATATTCAATTTACCCTATCAGGAATCCTGTAAACCATATTTTATTAATCATAACATCCTAACATTTTATTGTATTTATATCTATAAATGTGTTTTGTTTATCCTTGACAATAAATAAATATAAATAAATAATTAATAAAAGAGCAATTCAACGTCAGTAAACAAATGGTTTCCAGAACAATAAAAAATTATCAGCTCCGTGGAAGAGTGACAAACCTTAAAAGAGGTGGCCGCAAGAGAAAAACCTCAGTACTGCTGGACAGGAGAATTAAACGACTAAGTCAGAATAATCCGCGTCTATCTTCAACACAGATTTTGGCTGAATTGGAGGCGCCTGGGGTTTCATCCAGGACTGTGTAGCGGCGATTAGTGGAGGCGGGGCTTCCTGGAAGGAGACCAGCAAAAAAACCCCATCTATCAAAAAAAAAATGTAGCTGCTAGAATGTTATTTGCAACACGTCACCGTTACTGGACAGCTAAGGACTGGAATAAGGTTTTGTTTAGTGACGAGTCTAAATATAATATTTTTGGAAGTGATGGAGCGCAGTTCGTACATCGCCCAGCAAACAAAAGGCTTGATCCAAAATATGTTTCTGGTACTGTGAAGCACGGAGGTGGCAATTTAATGGTTTGGAGTTGTTTTTCAGGTTATGGAATGGGTCCTATCCACAAAATTGAGGGCACTATGGATAGATTTATGTATCGGACTATACTGGAAGATGTAATGTTGCCTTACGCCGAATGGGAAATGCCGCTAAGATTCACGTTCCAACACGATAACGACCCCAAACATACGGCCAAACTTGTGAAGGAATGGTTTTTGGCTAACAAAATTCAAGTTTTAAAATGGCCACCGCAATCGCCGGACTTGAACCCAATTGAAAATCTTTGGGAGATTATAGAGAAAAAGATTCGCACTAAAAACATCGGGAATCGTGCTCAATTATTTAAAGAAATCGAGAATGCCTGGAAATCAATGGATCCGGCTGTAATTTCGAATCTCATTGGATCGATGCCGAATAGATGTGAAAAAGTTTTCCAGAATAAAGGGTACTGGACAAAGTATTAGGTTAGTTTCATTAGTATAGGGTACAAATGTACTTTAAGGATAAGTCTCTCTAATTTTGTAGCACAGAATTTTTTGCATTTTTTTATTTTTCCTAATAAATCTTGAGAAATGTTTTTTTTTAAAATTTATTTTAGTGCCTTTTTCAACTGCTTCAAAACATAACATCCTTCAGCACAAAAAGAGGAATTTAATCATTTTTATCTTACATAAAAGACGTAAGTAGTCGAGTCTCTCTAATTTTGTCCGATACTGTATGTGCAAGAAAAGGCCTTTTATTCTCTTCATGAGTATATGGCTGAAAATTTAAATGAAACTCTCATCTAGTATTGTGTATTAGTGCATGAGTTAATTTGTGAATGAATGTTATATTTTTTTGTTATTTAATTTTTGTGTACTCACGTTTTGCCTTTTTATTTATATTTAAATTTAATATTTTGATAAATCATGACATGAATAGATGTATGAATGGACAAGTGACAGAATGCTTTAAATTCTATAAATATTTTAATTGTATACTTAATTAAGTTAGAATTTTTCTACTGACAAAATCCACACCTCACATAGGTAATAAAAAATGTGTATTGTTGTAACTACATGTTTTATGGCTTTAATAAAGGATTTGTTGTTGTTACAATATATAATCTGACACAATTTAGGTTTACCTTAAAGCAAGATGTAACATTTGTTCGGCTTTGTCATACTCTTCCCGTTGGGTGCACAGTACGGCCCTTTTAAGGGTCATAATAAGTTCGGATTCCTTGTCTTCGTCCTCCTGCTCGAATCCCAACCACGAGAGGATACTCAACGCGAGCGCCACATTTAATTTCTGATTGGGCCCGGGGCTCCAGTAGTGCCATTTGTTGTCATTATATAACCTCACTCTTTGTGTCACGTACGATTTTAAAGCGGATTTTGCGATAAGCGGGTAAAATACGCGGGGACTTCGGACGAATTTACATGCAATTTGGGTGATTTTGAACATCTTTCCGTTAAATGATTGGGGGCGGATTATTACTGCGGGTCGAAAGTCAAAGTTTTCGATTGGATTTTTGAAAAGTTTCCATTGAAAAATGACAGAAGTGTAAAATGTCAACAAACATTTTGTGGTGGGAGTGCTTCAAGTTCGCTTTCGCTTTAGTGTGTTTTTAAATTTTTTTTTCACCTATGACGTAATGCATACGTCATATTTTTAGGGTCATTAACTGCCATAAAAGGGAACGACCCTTATAACTTAAAATGTTTATAATATGGTTACTTAGGGGCTTAATAAGATTGATAAAAGATAAATAGGAGAAAACACAAGTCGAAAAGAGTGGAGATCATCATCCTCCTTGGTATGACAACTTGGACAGTTCAAACGGTTGGCAATTAACTATAACCTATTCCAAGCGATCTATCGGTTTTAACCGCGGTTAAGCCCTTGGTTCACCTTGAACAGTCCCTTTATAACATAACCAATCGTGTCCGCTTGGACGTGTTTGGTTGAAGTAACTTCGTAATTTGTCAGCTGTCACTATCATCATTTTGTTTGTTTTTAAATAATACCCCAGACGCCAGTAATATTATATGTAATTAGTTCTTAAACATAAATATCAAAAAAGAACACTTATTAGCCATAATAAATGTGTCATTTTTGAAAAGGAAATAAGTTGTTGTTTGTTTTTATTTTTTCCCGCACTTATTTCAATATCTTTGACATTTGACGTTTAGAAAACAGCTCCGGACGTGGGTAATTACTGTTCCAAATTGATGACGTATAAAAGGCTAATTGGTGACGTCACGTATCTCAAGCGGTTATAACCATAACCGCTTGGACGTTTTGGTTAATACCATTTAGGAACGGCAATTACCGATAGACCGCTTGGAATCGGTTTATGTCAGCATAAACATAATATTAATTAAGCTAAAAATTTTATTAATTATTTAATTAAACATAATTAACTACAAACCAGTTACAGGCTGAAAAGTCATTAATTAATGACTGAAAACACGTCTGCACTCTGATTGGTTGGAGCGGAAATGCTTTGTCAGAAGCGTCATGATGTGGCCAATGGAAATGGATCGTTTTGACAAATGTGACAGTTCATGCGGTTGGTAGCATTGCAAAACATACCGCCATTTTCCTTGTTTCGTTTCGTTTCGATTTTTATCGGCCATTCGTGCTTGACATATTTTATTCAGGCGTGGGTTACGCGTATTTTTCCCGCTGTTTTGAGTATTTTTCTGTTAAAAAAAGAATTAATTCCATACCACGTAAGTAAATCTGACTATATATAGCTCATATCTCGCTTTTCCACCCTTAAAAACCCTAATAAATCCGGTAGTAACAGCATACCCAAACACTTCCAATAAATGGCGTCCTAAAGCCGTTACGTTTTCCGGGAATGTGTTTATTTATTTTATTATTTCAATGACGATTTCCAGTTGAAAATGGGCAAACCGAAGGCGGGCGAGAGTAGCGAGAGCGAAGAAGAGTACTCCGTCGAGAAAATCATCGATAGGAGGGTGGTGAAGGGCAAAGTCGAGTACTTTTTAAAATGGAAAGGATATAGTGAGGAGGACAACACATGGGAGCCCGAAGAGAACCTGGACTGTCCCGATTTGATCCAGGAATTCGAGAAGAACAGGAAAGCCAAGGCGGCCACCAAAGAAAAAGATAAAAAGCGCACAAGGAAAAACTCAAATGAGTCGGAGGATTCAAATGATAATCCTGAAAAGGTGAGTTTCAGGCTTTATTATGGTTCAATATGTATGTAATCCTTATATGCAATTTCGTATCAAAATAATTTGCCATCCAGGGCCCAATTTTTTTTAAATTTTAACTGCATTGCATAGCGGCTAACTTAGGTTGGGGTTACAATTATTACTAAGGAGAGTTACCACTGACATAATAGAATGGACGGGAGTTTTAAAATTTCTCTGGTGTGTTTCCTGCAATTTTAAAAAATCAATTTGATTTTAATTTTTGGTTCAAAAAAGTATTTTTACAATATTCTAAGCTATTTTTGTCTCTTGAATCATTGGATACTCAGCTTTTTTGAGGTAGAGTAAATTTTTAAGTTTTATTTTAAGAAAATAAATATTGACATTTTTTTTGCGCCAATATTATCAAACTAATGAAAGTGTTATAGAGCTCGGCCATTTCAAGCATGTGGACGGGACAAATCACAAAATAGGATATGCGAAAAAAAATTTTGCCAATTTGTTAGGTAATATTTCTTCACCAAAATAAGCAAATATATTCTTTATTAATTAGACAATATTTTAAAAATATAAATGCAAGCAACATGTTTTTATAGTAGAGATAATAGCAATAAACGACGGTTGTGGACGGGACCGGAAAATTCCTGATTATTTATGTTACATAAAAAAACAACCAAAATTTCTGAAATGGTTGTTTTAAGAAAAAAGATATCGTTTATAATTTTCAACAAAATACTAGTAAATCACATTAAATGATTAAGAAAGAATTTTTCTTTAAGAATTCATAACTAAAAAATTATATTTATTGGTTGTGGACGGGACGGTTGTGGACCGGATAAAAAACCTTAATAACTTTAGAATATTTTTTTATAATTTATTTTAGTATAAATAACAATATATTATGTAATACAACTAAGTTAAAGGGAATGATAACGACGAATTAGTTCAACAATAAATAATTAATGATTATAATGTTTTGTTACAGATATCTTTCTTATATTGTTTTGATGGGTCTGACCAATTTCCAATATTTTTTCCGACACAGGCCTAAAAAAGTGGCATGATTGGAGCCCTGCAATGGGCAGGACACTTTCCCATCGAGCGGTTAACATGTTTTTTGTTATCCTGAATCTTTTGGCTTGAAACGTAGATAAGATTTATATTGGTTTTACCATTAAGTGCATTAAAAAAGTCTTTGGAATTATTAATAAGTAGTTTTCTACTTTTCACCATTTTCCATGCTACTCTTTTAAGCTTCCCTCCTACTCCGTCTACAGCCCCTTTCCCGTGAGAAGTGGCAAAGAAATTCCAAAAGCGAAATCGAAATCTTCATGAAAATGACATAAATTCGATAGAGTAAACTTATTTTTAAACTGTGCTGCACAGCCATCAGAAAATATCGATACAGTTCTCAAAGTACTATAGGCATTTCTTAACCAATGAACTATTTCTTATAGAAATGCCCAGACTGCAAACTTATCATGTGATAACTCATCACTGATGATAGCAAACGAATGATGGGTATTTTTAGTCCAAGCTACTGCCGTAAATATTGTGATCTGTCTGTGGCTCCAGTGTGCACTTTGTATCCTGTCCTAACTTATACATGAGTAATTTTCTGCGAAGTCTACTTGCAGGACAACTTTTTCTTCATTTATATTATTTTTTTCTTTCTCAAAATTGCGTTCTTGTGTGGTTTTTACAAAGCAATGAACTTTAAATTTCTCTATAGATTCTTGCAGTTGATACAAAGCAGCTTTTAAAGTACCAGATACTTCTAATACTTGGGGTTTATGAAGATTGACTTGCCACCTTTTCCATTTTATTTTTGCATTAAAAATTAAATATTTTCGATATATATATTAATAGGATCTTATTTTTACATATTTTTTAATGTATGGGTTGCGGACGGGGCAATTTATTTATAAAATTTTCTTGCAAAATAGTAACATGATACAAAAAAAATCTTTTACTATAATATTGCCCTAAATGCAAGTCAAGAAAAAATAAAATTGAAAGTTCAAACTTTTTATTATTTAGTGGGATATGCCTACTTTTCTAAGAATTTGGTTGTGGACGGGACAAAAAACCCTTATTGTTACACTAAATGAAAAAATATATCTACTTACTTTGATTACGAAATTAATATTCACCACAAAAAACTTGAAACCACTGACATTTACTCTGCCATGACAGCGTCTCAATGTATCACTTATTTTAATCCATGGCCGACTATACAAAGTTAACTATTTTTTCCTAAAACAGCCTGCTAATACAAAACTGAAAGTAATGAGTGTCCCATATTTTTCGGATGTTATTTTTTATATATTTTTATAAGTTTCTATGACAATTAAATGAGATTCAATAAATATATGGTTTAAAAATATACTTTAATGCATTTTCGTATTTTATAAAAAAAATCCAAATCGCTTGAAATGGCCGAGCTCTTGATCCTAATTTAATGTTCTGCCTTGTGGTAATTTTGATTTTTTGAAATTTTTGGGCCGGCTGTTTTCAAATAATTGCCCATAGCTCCTTTAATCTACAATTTAAGGCAAGGAGATATTCCAGCTTTTTTTTAGGCACTCTAGTAAAAACACCAATTTTCCTCATAGTTCGAGAGAAAATTGGGTAATAATGAAAATCTGTTTTCATTAGTTTTCTTGAAAATGGTCATAGATAAAATTATAACATAGTTTGCAAATTGTAGTTCCTCGCAGGCCCAACAACTTTTATAAAAACAATTTTTCTCAGCCCTATAGATTTTCCAAAAGAAAAATTAAAACCATTTTTTGGAGAATTTTCCTGGGCGATTTTTCAAAAATCCTCTGTAGTTCCCTTATTATACAATTTTGGGTAGAAAGGTATCGAAGCTTTTTTTGGGGCACTCTTGCATAGAACTTAACCAAAAATAAAAACACTAAATTTCATTTATTTATTTATTTATTTAATATATCAACGGGCTTTGGCCCAATATTACAAAAAAATATAAGAATAATAATTGGATGATTAAACTAACCTAACCCAACATACAATTAAAGCTTAGAATATAAAGATTACCTATAACTTGGAACAATCAGTTCAGAGAAAAAAAAAAAAAAGAAAAAGACAATACTTATAGTTAACACAAAGGAACAATTACCATCACAATTCACAACACCTTATAGTTCTAGTTTAAGACAGCATTATCAATTAATAAGATTTAATTTCTTAATGAACCCTGTGCGCCCCTCAAAGCAATCAATTACATCAGAATACTGATTAGCCAGCCTAACAGCCCTTGCCAGAAAAGAATTGTGACCATAATTTGTGCGGTGTGTTTGGCTGTAAAAAGAAGTAACTTGCCTTGTTGACCTAGGTGAAACATAAAGACCTATTTTATTAAGAAGTGCAGGACAAAAGCTTTGAGAGTGAAGGATGTTGTAAAATACTTTCAAATCTTTATGTCTACGACGAGTTTCAAGACTTCTCAAATTCAATGAGGCTTCCATTTGCTATCAGCAAATGGAAGCCAACTCATCCTGATAATTTATAGGTACTCCATTTTGCTTAAAGGCAATATATCTTAAGAATTTATGTTGTACACTTTCAGTCTTATGAATATGATTATTATAGTATGGAGACCAAACACAGGAACTGAATTCTAGATGAGGATGCACAAGTGCACAATAGAGCAAACAAATAGATGAAATATTATAAAAGTCCCTTGAGCATCTCTAGATAAATCCAAGCATCTGCAGAGACTTGGTAACTGCCTCCGAAATGTGCGGAATATAACTTAAAGGGCTATCCAGTGTCACACCTAAATCCTTAATATGAGACAGATTTCAATATGGTGTTACCAACAAAATAGGAGTGGTTTATGGGGTCTCTATTTCTTTTAAACGACATTGAGTAACACTTTCCAGCATTTAGATCCATACCATTTGTTGTACACCAATCAACAAGCCCATCCAAATCCGATTGGAGTCTGAAACAGTCCTCCAGAGATGAGACTCTAAGGAAGAATTTTAAATCATCTGCAAAAAGAAAAAAGAAGCTGTACTGAAAGCATGTTGATATATCATTAATGTAGAGGTTAAATAACAAAGGCCCCAAGTGGAATCCTTGTGGGACACCAGACAGCACCAAAATCTCCAAGACTCAAAGCCCAGAACTCTAACGAGCTGCGTTCGACCCACCAGGTAGGACTCAAGCCATTTCAGCAGTGGATCCCCAATCCCTGATCATTTCAACTTAAAGATCAAAAGCCTGTGATTAACCCTGTCGAAAGCCTTGGAGAAGTCGGTATACAAAGAGTGCACTTGATACCCCCTCTCCAAGGACTCAGACAGAAAATCAGTAAAAGATAGAAGATTCAGTTCTGTAGAACGTCCTGCAATAAAACCAAATTGTTCATCTAATAATTGGCCCTGAAGAAAAGATGTAAGGACAACACAAACAAACTTCTCAAACAATTTAGGAATTGTACTAAGAATACTGATTGGTCTATAATTCTGAACCTGCGAGCTGTCTCCAGCTTTAGGGATAGGTGTGATAAAACTGGTCTTCCAGTAGTCTGGAAAAATACCAGAAGTTAAAGACAAGTTGAAAATAATAAATAGAGGTCTCGCCAATAAAAAACTACACTGCCTTAGAAAAACCGGTGGTAAACCATCAGGTCCAGGACCCTTAGTCACATCCAGTCTGGACAGTTTGGTGTAGATATCTGAAATTATAAGATATTTTAAGACTAGAGAGTTGAAAATGGTTAGAAGTCAAATCTTGAGGAATAATGCACTGTTTGTCAGTGTACATTTCTGAAAAATATTCTGCAAATAATTTCACAATGCCCTCACCTGAAGAGCAGGTAGTACCATTGTAAGAAATCACTCTGGGAATTGCAGAGCTGCCCTTTCTGGAGCGCACAAACTTCCAAAAGTTTCTCAAGCTGCTATTCAGGGAAATCTCTGTAGCATAAATATAATCATCATAACACTGTCTTTTTAAGGATTTACATCTAGCCCTAATATTACAAAACTTAACAAAATCAGAGTTCAATTTTGTGTTCATATATTGCTTATGCAATTTTTTCTTTTCAACAATCATAGTTTTAAGTTCTGTTGAAAACTAAATCGGAAATTTTTTAGTTGAATATTTTTTCAAAAGAACATAAAGATCAATGCACAAATAAATTATTTCATAAAAAATATTAATCATTTCATTAACCGATCTGTTTAAGAATAAAACGTCCCAATTAAAGCTTGAAAAAAAGGTTTTTCCTTATATTTTCAGAGAAAATTGGAAAATAATTTGTTTTCATGAATTTTCTCAAAAATGGTCATAGAAAAAATTATTAAGTATATTGCAAATTGAAGCCCCTCTCAGGCCCAACAACTTCCATTAAAATCATTTTTCTCTCAGCCTCATACATTTTCCAAAAAAAAATTAAAACCATTTTCTGAAGAATTCTCTTGGGGGTATACCCTGGAAAAATTGATTTTTTTGGTTTAGGAAACTTATTAAAAAATATTTATAGCAATTTTAACTAATTTTTCCCCCTCAGACCATTTGATCAAAAAAAAATGTTTGTGCTATTATTATGAATCTTAGAAAAAAATGTTATAAGGGTTGTTTGATAATAATGGCCTACCTTGTGGTAATTTTGTTTTTTCATTTTTTGAAAATATTGATGTTTTGAAATTTTTGAGCTCCAAATTTGGGCTGTTTTTGCCCATAGCTCCTTTAATATGCAATTTATGGCATAAAGGGATTCTAGCTTTTTTTAGGCATCCTTACATCGAATCCAATGCAATAGTAAAAACACCAACTTTCCTCATTGTTCCAGAGAAAATTAGGAGTGTTATTAATTTGTCATATTTTTATTATTTTTAAATATTCCCCTCTGATTTTCAGACTGAGATAGAGATATATAAATGAAAATTCAATTTTTACTTCTATTTTCTCTGTTATGGTTCCATTTTATTAATACTGTCTGGAAATAGTGTTTTTCAGGTTTAGTTGGTCTAGTTATACCAGAAAACTCCGTTTTATTCATTAATACAAGATTATTCTAGGTTTTTATGCAAGAAATGATAGTGGTGGACAAGTGAGAAACACTAAAAATTAAAAAAATGGTTTGTTAAAGAAACATGTCGTTATTAAACAGCATTTAGGTATAAACTTTTAAACATGGCTGTACTAAATCAAAATAGTCTATCATTTAATCCATGGACCTATTAGATCCGCGCGTTGTAAACGTAGCTATTGTTTATCAAATACCCTAATAATTGAAGTGCAATATAATAAGTTACAAGTTAATGAAAAGTATCATACTCCATATCACTCAAAATCATAGTAAGCTAAGTAAAATAAATCATTTAACACAGCCACAAATTACTAACAGCAGGACTATTATTATTGAAGAAAGAACAGTTTACAAAATTTGTCTTAGATTTTACTTAAAAGTATTAAATTTAGAGTCAAACAGATTTATTTGTCCTAACAGGGATTGGGGCATTGTGTTACAAAAGTTTCAGACTATCTGATATATACTATTTTGTATAGAAAATGTGACTCGTAGTAAGAGAGTAAAAGAGTAGAATTCTTCTTGACTTTAGTGTGAGCAAATTTAAACTATTCCTTACCCCTTGATAGTTACATTTGTGCCTCTGATATCCACTTCTAAATGCAGTAATTCTCAAAAATTCATTTTGGACCTTTTAGAGCTGCTCAGTGTAACAATTATTCTAATGTGATGATTTTTCTCATAACTTTAAAGGGATCTCTAATGTCAGACTATCAAACAACCTAAAAATGTCTAAACCATATGCATCACCCATGTTTCTTTCAGAAGAAGAGGACCAAAAGTGCCTCTCCTGAACCTGAAGATGAAGAATCCAAAGCCAAAAAGAGCAAAAAAGATGATTCTGATAATGAGAAGAACGACTCAGACTCTGAAGAGAAATCAAAGCCAAAAAAGAAGAGGTCCGAATCGAAACCGCAATCAAAGAAAGACGACGATAGAGCAAAAAAGAGGTCGAGGAAGGTCGAATCAGATACAGAAGATGAGAAGAACAAGAAGAAGTCTAGTAAGGAGGATGAGGTAAGGAAATGATTCTTTTTTTTTTAATATGTGGAATAAGACTATTCTGTTCCATTTTACTAGCAGTTTTACTGTAGTCAGAGTATATTACATCACTAAACTTATAATACTTAGATCTAGTCAATTTAATAAAGGTGAGTTTTCTGAAAACTATCAACAGTTTAGGAATTGCCCTAACAGGATGGTAGCTGTTTTCTGTTTTAAAAATAGGGCCTATATTTAAACAAATATGCCAGAAGTTAGGACCAAAATAAGATTCAAGTGGCATATTGCGAAGAAATATCTATTTTAGTCCTTTTGGGACATTTGCCAAGAAAGATCTGCTAGAATTTTTTGTTCTTTCCTGAACAGTGGTAAATTAAGACTAGGAACAATAAAATTTACATAAAAATCCTCTCATATCACAGAAAAGTACAGTAATAGGAAGCTGTCATGAAGGATGTTAAAATAAATAAGGAAATCATTAAAATTACTGTTAGGTGCTCTTTAGACCACAAGTCAATTAAAATACCTGCACATTCTATGATTTTTTTGTACCTATACAAAATGAATCAACATCTAAAACTATATTTTTTATAAACAAAACATTTTTATTCAAACTTTTATCATGGCTCCCTTTACTATTCATTTCACTAATGCTATTTTCTGTATTTTTTAGGAGTTCAATAACAATTTTTAATGAAAAAGTTTGGTTCAATAATAATGATAGATCATCTTTAATTTGCATAATATACATCTAATTACATACATATACACACATTGGTAATAATGCAGATAAAAGTTTAGCTTAGGCTACTTTTACAATTAGCATTTAATTTTACCATCTAGGATAAAAATAAAAACAGAACTTGTGAGACAAGAAAAAAAGACCACCAAGTAATTCTACTCTACACTTTAAATTCAACCCTAAGGGATGTAAAGCTATACTTTTTAAAACTATGATAAGGAATTATGCAATATATAACAGAATTATAAGTAAAACATCTTTGAACTTATGAATTTGCAATTCTTCAAAAACGTCAAAGGTGTAAATTTGAAATAATAAAAATAATCATGGTCCAATTATTATGGATCCCTGTGGAACTTCTGATATGGTTTTAGCAGAAGAATAATTATCACCAATCCATCTAACTGACAAATAAGACCCTTTACGATAAATAAGTTAAATTAGAATTGATGTAATTTGAAGAAGAGATCGAGGTAATTTAGTACCTTAATGATAGGTATTGAGCAGGAATGTAAAGAAAGAAGACTACCAAAAAAATTTAATACACTTACACTTGAATAGCCACCACGATCAACCGATTTATCGCTTTTAGATTTTTTATGGCGGCATTTAAAATCAAGTGTTTTTAAAACACATTCTAGTAATTTGGAAGATTTAAAAAAAGAAGAATCACAGCTGCATGTAGAGAAATCCAGGCAGAAGTTTTTCAAAATGTTCGGAAAAGAGAGCATTTTGATAAAATGTTTAAAATGTTGTCCATAAAGTTATCTTTTATTACTTTTTTATGTCCAATTTCATTACATTAGTTATTACTTAGATAATAAATATCTTTACAGATTTAATTTATTTCTTATAAAATATTAACAAAAAGATAGAGAATGTGGTATCTTTGAAAAGGTAGTTAAAAGACCTTTAAAATGTCTCCCTCAAAAATAAATTCGGTGTATTTTTGGACATGTTTAAATTTTATACAGGTGCAGAAATATAGAGGGTGGTAACTTTTCAAATTGACAGCTTGTATAAGCTGCCTTAGGGAGAGGTATAATGCTATGGTTTTAGCAGAATAGTGGTCATTATACAGTTCAAAGTAATTTGACCACACCAATGTTTAACTGGCAAATATGATGAAGTTAAATTTAAATTGATGATGTATTGAGTACTCCTAAAGCAGTGGCGGCTTGTGACAGTTCAGGGAGGTAGGGCCAAACCTTGATCTAATTTTATCATGATTGAACGAGATATTACATTTTATTATCAAAATTATAACGCAATAAGTTTTCTATTTTTTTTGTAGATAAAAATATACATTTTTAAAAAAAAACATAAAATTTGAAATTTAAGGAAATGAACCTACCAAAACTACGTGGAAATGTCAATACTTTAGGTCACAGGCAACATACAGTTTTCCATATTTACAGTAAGGTACGCAAATAAGTAATTTTATTGTTTTTAATAACTCAAAAAAATCAGTAACTCAAAAAAAGTATATAATATAATAGTCAATTAAACTGAATTGTTTTACTTAAAGTACACGATATATAGAGTCCATTCTTCGTTCTTTTTTGTTAGCAAATTTGTCGATTACTTTATTATTAAAGTCCTTAATTGAATTAACAAATTGCTTCTCTGCAGATAACATACCTAGCGCACTGAGTCTTTCCTCTTTCATTGTGTTTCTAAGAAAAGTTTTAATTCTTTTTAACATTGAAAAACACCTTTCTGCTTCCGATGTCGTCATAGGCATGGTTGCCAGGGCACTTAATAATTGTATGGTCTCCTCAAAGGTACATTTTAAGCAGTCTTTGTTTAATAACACCAAGAGTGGCACAGCTCCAGATCCTGAAATTGAGTTTAGTTCCTCTCTTTCATATAAAACTTGCAATTCTGTTTTAAGCCTATTTTTATTTAAAAAAGAAAATTCTCTACATTTTTCTTCTAGGTACTTTTCTGGAAAACATTCTCTATACACGGAAAATTGTTCATGGGCAAATAAATTTGTAGCCACTAAGTGTCCAGTGAAATTAAATCTTAATTTTATTTGCATCAAAATTGCATCACAGATTTCTAAAGCTGTTTGCTTCTTAGTATTTTCTACTACAGAGGTATGCAATCTCTTTGATTGTGGTTCTCCTTCACCTTGTGATGTTGTATTTATTTCAATTTCCTGAATAATTTGGTCCATATTATCCCTAATAAGTTGTATTGCTCTTTCAAAGTTGTGTAAGTCTTGTTTTATTTTTACCGAATCCCTACATTCTTTTTGTAACTGATTAAAAATTACTTCTACATGAGGCATAATTTTATGGAAAATTGATAGCCAGAAAACAAAATTTTTACTTTGCAATTTCAACTTATTTCCACTGGCTTGATTAACTGAGGTGTTATCGCGTGATGTTGTTTCGATAATTTTCATTACAGTAATTAAATCTTGTCTATTTTCATAAACAGTATTTATTCCTCTTGATTGGAAATTCCAGCGAGTTTGAGATGAGCGCGGTAATCTTTTCTCAATAACTTCATCCAATATTTTGGTTCTTTGAGGAGAAACAGAAAAAAAGGAACATAACCCAGTCAAGTTTGCAAAAAAAATTCGAGTCTCGGAATTAATGGAAGTCGCACTTGCCATTATTATATTTACTTGATGTGCATATAATTGAATATAATTAAGAATATAAAGTGAATATAATTAGCCAAAGGGTATTTTACTTTAATTTTTGCTTGTACTCCATTCAAACATCGACTCATAACCGATGCTCCATCATAACTTTGCGCAATTAATTTATTGGGGTGATCTTTAAGTAAAGGGTCCAAAACTTGAAGTATGCACTGGGAGATTGATTCAGCATCATGGTCTTTTGGATTGTAAAAATTCCAGAATCTTTCAACAGGCTTACCAGCATGCAAGTATCTAAAAACAATTACGAGTTGAAACTCACAAGCAACGTCAGTGGTTTCGTCGGCGATAACAGCCACAAATGGAGAGTTCCCTATTTCTTCTGTCACCTTTTCATGATATACATCTAACATACACTCTAGAAGCTCATTTTGTATTATTTTGGATGTCCCTTTAAAAATTGTTGATTTTTGAATATGATCCTTAAGCGTTTTGTCTAATTCTGAACTAAAATTAATTAATTCCCGAAATTTTCCTTTATTTTCGGATGTCTCTTTTTCATTATGGCCTCTGAGAGCCAACTCAAATGCACCACAAAAACGAATGCAATTTATAATTTGATATAACACATATCAATTTTTTTCAATTTTTTTATTTTTTTCAATAAGTTGGCTCCAGTATGCCGAGTTTAACTGAGTTTTTATATTAAATTTACCAAGCATAGAAAAATTGAAAATATTGTTCATGTGTACCTTGGATTTTTCATGTGTTTTCATTTTCTCCCATATGTGAACAAGATCATCTGTTCCTCTTCGAGACCAGGATTCCAAATAAAACACACATAAAGCAAAAGAGCTTATTAGACGTATCACACGCGCACACCCAAATATTTTTGGCATAAATATTCCTATTAAATTTACGCGAACGCACTTTTTGTCCACCTTGAGTTTTTTCTATATTTAAATCGGGCAATGGTCGCCCTAACTCCTTTATTTCTACTTTTTGTTCCAATGATAAAGTGGAAAATGGATTTGCTCTTAAAAAACTAATTTTATTCATTGTTTTTAACGGAACCGCGAACGCCCGATGAATAATCAAAACAAACAATATCATGCACGCTTCGCTAGAAAAGATTCTATTGGTTTGGAGCCCGGCCCAAAATTATTTAATTTGCCATAGCTTTACCACATTGTTTCAAGGACATTTGCTGTGATTATTCGATGTAACACGCATCGATACGGGGCCTGGCACGACAACTACGTCATCTGACTATAATTGGTATTAAATATTAATATACAGATATTTTTTTGGACTTAAGTAAAATCTAAAAAATAGATTATTTTTTTTTATTTTCAACGTTTATTAGGTAGAGCCATGGCACTGTGGCTCTACCCCAAAAGCCGCCACTGCTCCAAAGAGAGCTATTGAGCAGGAATTTCTCCTGGAGCAAATCGATCCTCTTTAAATTTTTGATATGCTTGTATGTTATTTTATAAATCATTAATATTATTTTTTAATTGGGTTATTATCGGTTGGACCGTTAACCGTGTGGACTCTTGTTACCGCATAAAAAACTTCTAGACTTTTTTTTCTTCTCAGGTCGAACGAGATTCAGATGAAGAAAACGTGTCGGCAAAAGACCGAAAGAAAAAGAAGGGCGGTGGTACCGCCGCCGCCGCGACGGAAGCGAAAGACAAACTGAAAGCGGTCGTCGGTGGTACGAAGAAAAGCGGGTTCGAAAAGGGATTGGAAGCGGAAAAAATAATCGGCGCGTCCGATTCTACGGGCCAACTGATGTTTTTGATGAAATGGAAGGGAACGGACGAGACCGATCTGGTCGCGGCCAAAGAGGCGAACACCAAATGTCCCCAGGTGGTCATTCAGTTTTACGAGGAGAGGATCGCCTGGCACACGCCCGACAGCGACTCTTAAACTTCTTTTCGGTTTAGTTTCTCTTTCTTTATAGGTTTTCAGTTTCTTATCTCGTAGAAAAAAAAATTGACTTATAAGATATTATATTATATGTGCGGAGGATGTTGTTGGGAGCCCACTCTCGACCGTAAAATTATTTTTTTTTAATTTCGAAGAATAAGTTATATATTATAAAATAAAGTGGGCGTCGGATAGTATGTACATTTTTTTTTTACAAAATGTTTCAAACCCAGTGTTTCGTCATGAGTTATTTTATAGTTCATCGGGAACTTCTGTTATCTCATAATTAGTAATAAAACTCTTACGTTTGTAAATTGTGTTGTTTTTTTTTAAATTTCTTCCATGTAATTTGGGGGCATTTTTCGGCTCTTTCCAGTTCCTGCTTAACCAAGTCTTCCAAGTAAACAGTTGTGAAGTGCATTTCCAGGTAAACTTTTATATTATAGTTTGGAAAATGGTGCCCATGTTTTGGGATGTATTTTATAGGTATTTGCAAGCAAATAGGGTAGAAAATAAAGGTCTTATTTCACCAGAGATTCCTTTTTTTTATTATGACGACCGGTTTCGCGATTATAATCTTATCGCATCATCAGGTCAAGGACTAAAAGTGAAAGACAAAATTTACGTAGATAGTACGCTTATCAAAAATTGGTAAACTACTGAATAAAAACAAATTTTAAAGCGTACTTACATTGTTAAAAACTAGATTTGTCAAGACAAAAGCACATATAGAACGGTACAGTTAAAATTAAACGAGTAAATCTCATCATAAGATAACAAATAATACACTTAGGTTTAAAACAGTAACATCTAAACAGCACCGTTACAAAACAATCCAAAAAACTATAAAACAGTCATTCAAACTAATCCGACCAACGAAGTCATCTATATCTGGTTTTCGTACTTTAAAAAGAACGTTACAAAGAAATTATATATTATATCATAACCGAATGGGTACCAGATAGCGGTACCCACAGTAACTTTAAAATATTTTTTTAAAAGCAGTTAAACAGATGTCTCCACCAGTTTACATTAAGAAAGCAACAGGGTTTTTTATTAAATTAAATTTAAAATAAACAGGGAAGAGTTATTCAAATAAAATATTAATTAAATTAGTTTCAGGGATGTTAATCTGAAAAAGGAATTTCTGGTGAAATAAGACCTTTATTTTCTACCCTATTTGGTTGCAAATACCTATATAGTAAACCTATTAGTTTATATAGTTTTTTCCAATAAACTCCTTGGTGTTGACACGAGACTTCAGTGGAATGTACATACTTATGAACTATGTGAAAAAATGGCTTCTCGTGTGTATGCACTGAGAACTTTGGCTGACGTAGTTTCTGAAAATGTACTTGCGACTGATACTGTGCCTGCATTAAATCGAGGCTTGTTTATGCTCTTCTAGCTTGGGGCCACTCACCAAATATTTAAAAAAATTTAGTTTTCAAAGAAAGGCTATAAGAACGACTGCCGACAATCTTTTATTAACCTAAATATCTTAACGGTCCCTGTCTTTACATATTTCACTGTCCCTAACTGTAACCCAACTTCTTATGATACTCACGGAGATATCCATAAGCATTAGTACTAGAAGGAGTAATCGGACATGCAAGTGCGATACCTCATTTTAAAGGCAATCAAAAATACTTTTTAAAAATGAGAAAATCCAATATGGCGCCCATAAGAAAAAATAAAGTTGATCGAAAAAAAACGAAACGTTGGCTTATTATTTTTTTTGTGTCATGTTGCATAAAAAGTGGCAATGAAAAACTGTTTTTAGTTTTCCGATATCTCTTTAAATAAAGTCTTTAAAAATTGCGCAACTTTGCCTCCATTTAACCGACCCTGTAACTCTTACGGTTTCCGATATTCCAATGGTCACCCTCGAATTTAAGACACCCCTGTACAAATCAAGATAGTAGAATTGTCAATTATTACACATTAAAATCTAAACACAATTCATATAAAATATAACAAACGGAACATCTTTAAGAGAACAAACTTTCATACAGGATCATATCAGTCAAAGAAAATTGAAATTGCTTTCCAAGTACATATTCCTCAAAAGAATAAAAGGCACAGTTTACCAAATATGATTTAATTTTCCGAAAACATATCTTAGCTTTAAGATTTTTTATATCGACTAGGATAACATTATAGAACTGGACACAATAGTAGTCAGAGCCTGTGATATATGTCTGGTGTAATGGTATATATCTGAATAAATTCTAAACTGTGAGATGTTATTACTAACAGTGTAAACCAAACATGGATAGATGTAGGCGCAAGGAAATTAAGTATATGGAGAGCTCTGAAGTACTGTCTACAACAATCCCTATACCCCAGCCCAACCATAGTCCTAATACATCTTCGTTAAAGCTTAAAGATTTCCTGTGCATGGCTCTAGTTTAGAATTGCATAGCACATACTTGCAGAAAAGTGACTATGGTAGGCAACTAAAATAGTGGACAAAGACGTAATAGCCCTTGAATATTTTTATTGTTATCGCCTAACATGTCCAACACAGGATCAGAAGCGGAGTACCTAATAACATTACAAGTATCGTCTGCAAAAAAAAAATAGGTTTCAAATGTTGAACGTTAGAAAGATCATTAATGTATACGAGGAATACCATAGGACCAAGGACAGAACCCGGTGGTGTAGAACACTATGACCCATGCTCCTCTCAGTTGACACGCTGTTCATAAAACCAACGTATTTAGTGCGACCTTAAAGGTATGAATCAATTAGTCTCACAACATTATTAAATACAAAAGTCTCATTTTTCTCAAAGAGACCTAAAGGCAAGAAGCTTGACCTTCTGGAGAAAATTGAAATTACAAAGGCAAAAAAAGAGTCCTGTTATCGTGTGTGTGAACGACGTTTTTACTTTCGAACCAAATTTAATTTAGCTTAGTATTTATTTTTTATCATTTTCCTACCATTATTTATTTAGTCAAAATCTTCAGCTTACATCGGTTAACTTGTTGACATTTAATATTAGGTCTACTTATTCCAAGAAATAGTCCATCTTTTCTTCAAAAGACCGGCGTACATAAAAACCGGCATAAATAGTAATGAAATAAACTGTAAGTAACAGGTCTTAAATTATTAAATTAGTCAGAGGATTACACGTGTTTCGCCCATACTAGGTCAGATCCACCTGTGTATTCACTAATAAAAATAACAAAAAAAGAAGCGGAGAACAACACTACATGATACCAGTTAGGGGTAGAAATTAAGTTAAAATCGGACGGAGACTGATTACTACATATTAAAATTATATAAACAAAACCTGATGATGCCTAGTATGGGAGAAACACGTACGTGTAATCCTTTGACTAATTTAATAAATTTGAGACCTGTGACTTAGTTAGAGTTTATTTCATTACTATTTATCGGGTTCGATTGTCGATTAGTCAGTAGATTATGTTGTTGAAACACGTGTAGCCTTAAATATATGTTGCGACTTTGTGTTTTCTTTGTTTTCGTCACACTATATTAATTAACATCCAGATGGTATAATTTTGATTTCCGGACAAGGATTTCGTGAGGGTCACAATAAAATGCTTTGGTGAGGTCATAAAACGACGCATATGAATCCATACCCAATTCCCACCCTTCCTTGATATTTTGGGTGAGTCTGTCTATTGCCAATGTTTTAGATTTGTTATTTCTAAAACCACATTAAGAGTCTATAAATAGATTGTTTTTTTTCAAAGTAGATAGGTAATTAATTGAACCTTTAAAATTGACTAAAAAATTTTAGAAACTATGGGAAGGAGAGAAATTGTGCGGTAATTTGTAAGTTTATCCCGAGATCCTTGAATATAAGAACTACTTTTGCTCTTTTTAAGTTTGGCCGGAAAAATACATGCAGAACCACACTTACCTATTTATTAGTTTAGTCAACAGGACCACTATAAGTTCTCTAAGTGTTTGAACTATCCTAGTATTAATATCAAAGCAGTCTACTCCGACTGTTTTTTAACCTTTTAATTTTTTCTCTTACAGTATTAAAGGAAGCAGGCGTACTGCCAAGAATGAGCTTGGAAACGACAATTCGATTATTTTTTAGTAAAAAAGAGCAGGCTCCAACTTAAATTTAGCAATTTATTTCAGTTCTCTAGCATTTATAGTTACTTCACAATTAATTTTCAAAGTTCGAATAAATACGGCATGTTTAATATTTTCCTTGTACCAGCGCGGCCGGGATGATACGTCACAGGCGCCCAAGTGGACGCGACGACCGACGCTAGCATGTCGACCGCGCACGCTGCTTTGTTAATATTATTATGCGTGTTTTTGCTGTTGTTTGTGTTTTTCAAAATATCTGCTCCACATACCTGCTATAAATATTGTATTGTATTTTAATAAGTTCATATGTACATATGTTCTATGTCAAAAAACGCCTTAGACAAGGTGGGTCCAAATGGTTGGACCGGTATTAGCCTATATTTACAATATTAACGAAGTGAGCCGAATTTTTCTTGCGTTATGGTGACACGCTTACTTGTTTTTGAGTGTATTTTAAAAGATTCTTGGTTTTTTTTAAGTCAAATTTTTGGTTAAATCTATACTTTTTGGATATTACATCAAAGTGGGATATTCAGTGTTTTGATTCAAATTTCGTAGGAAAAATAATTGCCAGATGACATTTTTGCAGATTTGCAAAAATGCTAGTGCTTTCTAGTCATTGCCAGGGAACCAATAATGGGTAAGTTGTCTGACTGACCACGAACAAATCCCTGCTCCATTGTAATTAGTCAATAAGCAAAATACGTCAATAATAAAAGTTAAAAGTCAAAATGTCAACAAACAAAACCACCCTGTCAAAATAACGCCTGGGCACTAGGTGCAGCACTGTGGCTGGCTGGCTAGCGAGCGCTCTATAATACACCGCACAGTGTTGCGTGGTATAGGGGTAATTGGACAAAATTAAAATAAGCTGTTAAAATAAAAAAGTAAACTTTGTATTTTATTTTTTTTTAACTCTTTTGAAGTTTTTTACTAAAATAATGTTAAAAATATAACAAGAAGAGTTTGCTCACAACTTTCCTCGCCCAAATTAGAAAAGCAATTAGTAATAAAATAACTGAATTAATTTATATTTGTCTCATAACAAACAATAAAATAAAAGTATTTGCTCAAAAAACAAGCTTTCAACAATTATATGCTAAATATTACACACTACAAATTAAACAAAAAAAGTATTTGCTTAAAAATATTGAAAAAAAAAACAAGTCTTCAGTGTACTAAATATTACATTACCTCTATTTTTCATAAATGACAAAAAGTTCAGAAAAATAAGTCAAAAATCTAGTCAGACTGATCATCATCACTACTTGAGGAACTAGATAGCTCTAAGCCAAAAACAGATTCTACCAGTGTGTTCTGGGAATTCTCAATAATTATATACTCTTTTATTTTATTATCATACAAAATATTTTTATTTTTTTTAGTAGATTGTCTATAAGAAGATAATTCTTGGTCAGAGGTCAGTAAAAGAGTTGAAATTATATCGGTGTTGGCATTTACCCGTGAAGTTTTTCGGCTGTTACATAATCTGATTTTTCTGAATTCTTTGTGCCTTGCTTCTAAAGCATCTTCCGCAAGTTGCCCAATAGGCAATTCAAAAAAATCAATTATGTCACAGCCATGCACAAGAACTTTGTGCACCGAACTTGGCATATAGTACCAGCTATATAAATGTAAGTATAACCTACGAGTGTCATTTAGCAAAATGCGAAAATTGGTTATATCGATGTTACAACCAGACGCCAAAATTCTTAAAATTAAATGAAATTTTTCAATTAGTTCTTTATCGATTCCGGTTATTTGAGAGCTTAAAACAGGATTTTGAAAAAAACGCCTGGCAGTATTGCCATCATTTGTGGAGCCATATCCTGGCTTTGGCTTATCAACTATAAGACCCATTTTGCTCTTAAAATTCTCCTGGATGGTCCTTTTTGTGTTTTCTGTAATTGCTTTATTTTCTGCGCCTTTCACTTGCCAAGTTTTAATTGGCAACCGGTATGCAATATGCAACAAACACTCAAAGAACCTGATCCAGCAATGGAGAGTTGATATGCCAAAACGATAGTTTTGGGTTACTGGAGATTTATCTAAAACCGTATCAGAGTTCATTTCTTTGGGAGTGGCTCCACAAATGATGCATTTTGAACATGAGTTTGTTTCGGACAAAATATTTGCTATACTTCCATCAAACATAGTCAAAATCATCTCGTAGGAAATACCTAAATCTTTATTTTCAATTGAAGTAGTATAAACTTTCAACTCGTTTACAGACATAACCATGGCATTTTCTTCTTGACGAACAACTTCAGGATTTTCTTTTATAAAAGCAAACTTGATGGGTCTGCAGTAAAACGTAGAATTTGTTTTTGGGTTAGACCAGATTACATTATTGCAGCTATCAACTAATTTTATTGGAACCAATGCTGTTAAAAACATATATTCATCTGTATTAGATGCCGATTCAAATTTTTGCTTATATAGACTGTGTCCCGAGCTGCCATCGAAACCCCACTTACAAATAAGTTTTAGATTGAACACTTGACAAATATTTAAATTTGAAATATTAAGGATACTGTCTGTTGTTTTTTGTAACAATTCTTGAAGACCAACTTCTGCAGATATTTCTGTTACGGTAATATTATTAGGTAAATATATTTTTTTTGTTTGCAGTAAGGCACGGTAACTCGGGAAGCAATCAGGATGTAGCGCATTTACAACAGAACGTAAAGTGTTGTATTTTCTAACTGACAGATCAATATCATAAAAAAGAGCCAGTGCTTGCTTAGTACTCAAACATTTTTTTTCAGAAGAAAATTTTTCATTAGAAGAATCCATACAGTGTTCTGTAGCGAAACGCAATTCTTCAACGGTATAGTTTTTTAGCAAAGGCTCTACTCTCCGTTTCTTTGTTTTTAAAGAAGAGTCTTCGAATGATTTTCGAGGCCTTCCGACTAAGTTTCTTTCTTCTACATGACTAAGTGAAGGCCCTTGGTTAACTTCAGTTATATCAACAGTGATAGATCCACTTAGCCATTGGCTGTGATTTTTTTCTAACTGGCTGCGGGTTCGATGACTTTTCTGCCATAAATCCTTCATTTTTATACAAAACAAATGACTTTGGTCAATTAAATGGCTTTCTGTTTCACTGCAGATATCTTCATCAAGATTTAATATTGATTTGATTTTCAAAAAAATATTTTTTTTCTTATCATTTTGATTGCTTACCAACCATTCTTCAAATAAAACTCTTTTTGGTATAGTGTAAGCCATATCTAAAAAAATTAAGAACTAAAAAAGGGGCAGTTTGGGGCAGGAAAACAACATAAAGTACACTAGTTGAGGTACTAATATACAAAAAATTGTCGAGGACATATGCGGACATTTTTTTAAAAGTTTTCTCAAAGATAGCTTAATATTAAAATATTGCTATTTTTTCATTTATTTAGTATTTAATATATTAAATAAGTGAGTATAAATCAGTACATACCTATATGTAACTAAGCACCTTTGGTCACTATAACACAATATAATATTTTCTACTTATACGCACAGAACCGGAGAAATACTTATTTTAAAGTGTGGGTATTTTATATGGCGACAAAATAAACAAATTAAATGATAAAGTTTCGGAGCTCCGTTGCGTTGTTTACACGCATTTTATAAAAAAAAAAATATTTGTGATAAGTGTCTGCAGCTATTTTGTAAATAGTACGGTACTTAATTTTATTATCGACCGACTTTTATTTTTGGACTTTTGTCCATTAGGCGCAACACTGTGCACCGTCGCGTCGCGTCGGCGTCTATGACGTAACGCGTAATTGGGACGGAATCTCGGGAGGTATAAAAAACCCCAGACTAGCAGCTTTATAACTTTGCAAATACTTACCCTAACAACTTGAAATAAACGTCATTGTTCTTATAAACTTATGTTGTATTTATTTTTGGGAAAAAAATATATATTTTTTTAAATTTTCCAAGCCCATTGTGTCTGCTATGGATAAAAACATTTTGCACTCAATATGTTTGTATTATTACCTAAAACTTATCTATTGGAGTTTTGTTTCATTATTTTCCACATTGAAATCAGACAACCAGTTACTTATAATTACTTTAATTAAGTTTTAAAAACAATCAAAGTTAATCACAGCTGACCATAAATACTTTATTACAAAAAAAAAACACATGGCAAACTTTATACTGACACACAACTATATAAATACACTACTCCTCTTTTTTCTCTGAATTTGCAGCCATTTTCTGCAGAAATCTTCTCTTTAACTTCAGCAATAAGCCGTCCCTAGTTTTCTTCATTAAAATCAGCCTTTTGGTTGTAGTATTGTGCAAAGGCCCAAACGCCAAAGCGACAACCGTACACGCCAAACAAATAACGTTATAAGGCATACTGAAGTCCGGGGTTGGAAGTGTTATCACCAAGTTCTCGGTCCTGATTTGCACCAAACCTTGAGACCAGAGTAAGGAGTCATCCCTCACTTTTGGGAGAACACAAGAAATCACCGCCGAACCTATATAGAACCCGTGGTTCGCATCTGGAGGGTACTCTTGCCATTTAAGGAAGACATAATCAAAATCGATTGAAACAGTCGTCACCGAATGGGGCGGAAGTTTGTAAACCACCTCCAAATAATATGCTTTTTGTCGTTGTTTGCCTGGCCTATACTTTAACACTGTCGGTTCGATGGTTCGGCCGTTTGAGACAGCTTTTAAAGTGTGCAAGTATATCGGCACGTACCACGGAATGTTCTGCAATAAAACGATATCCAAACTGCTCCAATGGTTATTGTATATCTCGGTGACAATCCCGCCCCTCTCCTGTCCGTACCCGGTCAAATACTGATGGGCATAAAGTTTTACAGGAGTAGTCAAAGTCAATCCAACAGAGTCATTATAACGCACACCGACATTTAAAAAACGACGATCCCGTAACTCGTATACGGCCACCTCATTGTCTTTTCCTAAATAAGTTTCTGGTTCGACTTCTAATTCAAAACCCTGCTTCGACGACTCTTTTGGGGCCAGATCCACGTAGATTTTATCACTCGATGCCACGTGGCAACGGCTGTTCAGCCCTTGTCCGAACAGTTTTTTAAACGACCAGTTTTTGGTGCCCAAAATGGCGTAGTTGTAGACGAGGGACACCCCCAAAGACAATTCCAAGTTGGCAGCGGTGCATTCTTGGGTGCTGCATACTCGCCTCAGGCTTAGGTCCAGTGAATGGAACTTGGTGTTGTGTATGTAGCCGGAGTTTAGGAGGGACGAGAGACCCGCCTTTGATCCGCACGGCAGAAGTTTCGTAAAAGGGGTTAAGTTTTCGGTGCATACTATTTCTCGGGGGAGGCTTGAATACCTGGAAAAGATCTTAACGTCAAAACACACTTTATTGTCTTAAGATTATAAGATGTCATTGACAAAGCTGTAAGTAATATCAAACACTATAGGCTAAAAATTAAGAATGATCTAAAAATAAGAACAAATTAATAGAAAGGCTCTTGTTTTACATTAAAACACTTAGTATACAGTTTAAATTATTAGTAAAACAAAGAATCACACACATAGATTTAACTTAGCAATTAAAAGCTTATTTCACAGCTAGTACCATACCAGTGCAAACTGATCATTAAAATATTCATTCAAAGTAATATGTTATACTAACCAACATTTTTTGCATTGATATTAAAACTTCTTAAAATTATTTAAATTTCAAATGGTTACATATTTTTATTGCATCATAAACGCATGACCTCTTTACTTGGCTCTTGGTGGGTATCAGTAAAAGTATGTGTTGTGCTTCATGAGTAATATATTGTCCCTGTGTAATAAGATGCCTATATTTTCTATAAACCAAACAAACACACTGTCAAGAATAGATAGGCGTGGTAAAGTCAAAATATTGTTGGGCAGAAATACAGGTTTGCTTGAATCCCTTAATTCAACATTCTACATCATTCGAATTGCCCTTTTTTGTAGTACGAACAAAGAATTAAATAAAAGATTATAATAAGACAAAAGGTTTTGTTCAAATGTTGTCTAACAGGATAAACCCATTAACACGTTAACTGCCACGTGAATCAAGTGTGTCTCACAGGTAGCATATTAGTTTATGCCACGTGAATCAGCCGTGATTCACAGGAAAACTATTGTCATTATGCCTGTAGCTCGCCGGTGATTCTCAGTAGCCATATAAGTCAATGGTAATTTAAAAAGCGTGGCCTGGCGTATAAAATGTAATGATTAGCACACGAAATTTTTGTATAAATGGCGTTAAATGCAAGGTTTTTTAATTTTTGTCGAACAAAAACAAAATTTATTTTTGAAGATATTTTTATTAGGAAAAATTACATTTTATTTTCAAAAAAAGACATTTTAGAAGCTCAAAGTACAGATTAGATATACAAGGTACACAGTTTTTAAAAGCATAAAAATAATTATTCTTTTAAGCAGACATGACACTCGGTGAAACAAGTCACGCAGTAGTACTTATCGCACTGAATGCACTTTCATCTAGTTTCTGCACAATTTTTAGCTGCCACAGACCTGCCCTTTTCTTGGGATATTTTGGAATAACAAAAGCAGCATCTTCGCCGGTTAGCAGTACCGACGTCTTCCAAAATATGTTTCACTCGATTTGCGTTTATTTGTGAATCTCTTCGCTCATTTTGGTTTTCTTAGGAAAGATGTAAAAGGGATAAAACAACTTCTTCTCTAAATGCTGGTATTGTCATTTTTTGTCCAATTACTACCCTAAACTATTGTTGTAATCTGTACCAAATCATCAACTACCTAGATGTAAGGTATGTACATTATATCTAGTAGTTAGTTTATTTTAATTTATTAGTTGTTAGTTTAATTCGTTAGTTTTATTTAAAAAGTAGTTTAGTTTAAAAAGTTTTTTATGTTGAAGCTATGTAGGTAGAACGGAACCTGCATTTTCAATGCAGGAGTCTGATACATTGGCTTTTATTTACCTCCATTATTGAATACACCTGTAAGTTTATATTCTATGTAATTTCCATGGTAAATAATAAACGTTATTATTATTATTATTAAACAATATGTACGCATTTACCATAGCCGCTCCCAAAAGCAATTCCACTGCAATTTTTCGGTACCATTTAATTCCCTTTCTCAAAGCTGAGGAATATGCTTTGATTTGGTCCGATAAATCGATAAAAGCTTTACATGTATTATAGTCAGCAACGACATCTGGCTTCTCTATATCCGCATTACGCCGTGTTGGTACTTTGATCATTTGACCAGTATGCTTGGTAGATAAAGTAAGGACATCCCGTTTGTCTTGCCATTTTGTAATTACAACTCCTGTAATACTCTCTTGACTATATGCTTCGCCTTTCTTTAGCTTTTTTTTTATAAGATCTTTTAAATTATTTTTACGATTTTTTCTAAGCGTACCTACTAAATGAGTTTTTCTTTCTAGTAACTTGTGAGCCAGCTCCATACTTGTGTAGTAGTTATCTACGTAAATGCACCGCCCACAGTCCAAAAGTGGTTCGCAAAGGTTCATAACAACGTTAGTTGGCACGCTTGATCCATCTATTTTTTCCTTGCCACAATATATTTTCAGATCACAAGTATATCCTCCTTCAAGACATAATTTGTATAACTTCACGCCGAACCTATGCCGTTTATTCTTGATGTAATGCATGAAAGCCAGCCTTCCACGAAAAGGGACAAGCGTTTCGTCAACGCATATTTGCTCTTTGGGAATATAGAACTGTTGAAAATTCCCTTTCAGCTGGTCCAAAAGAGGTCCAAGTTTGTATAATCTATTAGAACTATCAGCATTTTCATTATCTTGAAAATGCCAATTTGCCAACAACAACTCAAACCTATTGCGTGACATCACTTTTGAAATTTGGTTTACATAAATTCTTTTTGGACCAATAGTCTGCCAATTTAGATGCACGAAGTAAGCCCATCCAAATTTGAAGACCAATAAAAGTTATAATCTCCTCAGGATTAGTATCTTTCCATTTATTTATACGAGACCATTTTAAAAGTGTTGATTCTTTTTTCTGCGCAGCCAAACGATTAGTTTCCGTCACAATGTTACTTACAACATTGTCATCCACCATCAGCTTGAAAAAAAAACAGGAGGCTTATCAATGTATTGAAATAAGTGATTTACAATACCACTTTCAGGAATATCAACTGGAAAGTTCTTTAGGTATTGTCCAGTCACTTCTTGCCACATCAATCTTGGAACAAGTTCCTCATCATCTGAACTATCTAACTGAAACTGCTGAATAACTGCCTCTATGGTCTCCGAAATTGCGTCATTTTTATTTACGTTTTGGAAAAATGGTGGATCATTAGCTCTGTTAAGAAGTTGCGTACTGGAACCTTCTCCACCAACACCTGGAAATCCTAATGAAGTGCGCATGTTTATTGTTTTCTTCTTTTTTACTAATGGCTCATTGCTATTTTCCGAACTACATGAAGATGATGAACCATCAGGTTCATATTCATCTGAGGATTCTCCGAAAGGATCGGGCTCTTCATCAGAAAATATCTCGTTCATCTTGTTCATCAGCAAGACGCTGCTGTTCTTTATTATAACTAGCCATCTTTTCAAAAAAAATCTAAAATTAGCTTGGAAAACAAGATTTGCGATAAAATCTTATCTTAGTCAATAATAAAGACCGCTAATAAACAAATATCAAGTTTTTAAAACACAAGTTTTTAGTTCTTCGCTGTTTGACTGATCACACATAAATGACGATAAACAACAAGAATAGGCTAGTTTTGTTTTGAATCAAGTATGGTTCTCGTGGCCTACTGTGCAATTTTCGTCAGCCAGGCCTTATGAGACACACTTGATTCATGTTCAAAATCACAATTTTTGACAGGTATTGACAAGTAATTAATTGTGGGTGATGATTTTTATTATTTTGGAAGTGAAACATAAAAAATAGCTTTTGCCTCGCGGGGTAAAAAAAAATTCTATCGTGGCAGTTAACGTGTTAAGGCAAATAAGTGAATGATCTGAAAGCCAAATCAAATATGTTATGATGAAAATCTACAGTACTCTCTTTGACCATTGCATACATACATACCTAATTTTAAAACAATAACTTATAGCCTGTATTCACAAATATGCCCTACAGGCCTTAACCCCAACTTTTTGGATCTAGTTTGCAGTATCGGTAAAAATTATTTAATTTTGTTTCTATTATCATTCACCCTAAGACTATTGTTATACATAAAGCAGATACACTGGTAAAAACTAAAAAGGACAAGAACACTATTAAGCAACATAGCAACCCAGTCCCAATAAATATCACAGTCAGAAATTAAGTGAAACCATACTGAAAGTATTCCTGCAGTATACAAAATGCACAGGATAGAAAATCCTACTTTAAAAGAACTAAACTCTGGCTTACAGTGGTTCCCTATTTTATTTTATAAAAATAGGTTCTTATATGAAAAAGTCACTTATTATTACAGTTATAGTATTATTTTCTCTTTAAACTGTTAAATGGTGAAATCCACAACTTGCTGAAGAATTCTTTTTCATGAACAGTCCAACCAATTATTGGTTTAGAGGAGTAACAACAATCAAAATTGCATAACATAGTAATTGTAAGATCTCCGAGAGTCTTTTAATAGTGGTAAAATGAACAGAAGTCTATGTCCAATAATGATTATCTAGTAATACTCCTACTACCTATTTTCTTTTTTGTTGTTGAGATAAGATAAGATACTAGTCTTAACACATAATTACCTGATCATGTTTGTAAGTTGTAAATATAAAATGCATACAAATATATCTAAAAAATAAAACAGTAAGGAAAATGAAAATTTCACCTGTAACTACAAGATCTAAAGGAAAACATATCTTTTTGTTTTTTTTTTCACATATTACTACTTACTATCCATATTTAAAAACCAGCCCTTACCTTAAAAAACTATTATTAACCTTAGGCCAGTCGATAACTCCTTGGGGCCTAAAAGAATATTCGGGGCTAACAGTATTCAATCCATCGACAAAATTAAATGATGCACACAGTAAACCACTTAGGGCATTGGCGAGCAGTTTCCAGTTTTTATCGACATCGGTGGTGTCTGGTTTAAACCAAGCCCACAGTTCGGCACCGGGAGCGGCATCTCTAAATGGATAACCCCAAGTTTCGTACCTCCATAGGCCTTGGGTTAAGCTCAAATGCAGTTCTTCGACATTGAAATTCCCGATGATTTCCGCTACGGCTCTCGGGAATAAATGGGTATGGTGGTCTGTGTAAATAAATTGAGAATATAAAGGGCACTGGGAGGAAGGGTGTACTTACATTGTTTGGTAGCGGGGTCGCCGTCCCAAGTAAAGTTAAACGAAAAACGAGTGTAGATGTCTTCGCCGGATAGTGGAAGGATTACCAGGGATTCCTTGTAATCATCCTTGCAAAGGGTGGGTTTAAGATGGAGAAGTATATGAAAGGCGAGGATCAATATCAACATTTTCGTGTAAATTATTAATTTATTGAGAGGATACACCAGCTAAACATCTCATGTTTGGCTTTTTGGGAGTTGCAAATTGTAAACATAACCTCTAATTCAATTTGACAGGTTTGCTTAGGCAACCAATTACACATTAGCATGTTCAAAGGAATAGATTGTCTACACCATAGGAGTATTCATAGTGATATTGAGATTTAGATGGTCTGCATGTAGATGAAATTTTTTTGCAGATGATACCCTACTTGTGTTGGGTGTTCGAAAGTTCCCCAAATAAAGAATTAATAAAGGAATCCGGTAATACTCATTGTAATGGTGATTGAGCAATTTGAGACCCAACGATTTTTAGTTTTTTTTTGCTTACCTTAAATCCAATAAATTAAAACAAAAAAAAATGTTGGATGAGCCATTTTTTAACAAAAAAAAAACGAAAATTTATGTTGTATATAGACCACGATTTTTCCTATGCTGCTATTTACTTATCGACACAAATATATTAAAAGTATACTATTAGAGTATTATCGAAAAAAAATTAAAAACAGGACACTTTTTTAAAGTTGTTGACCAAATTGCCTGCTCAAATTTAGGAACGTTGACGTTTATAAATATTTGTCAAATTATTGACACAACCTATTCAGGAGAATCAAACTAATCACTAGAGCGTTGCCAAATTGTGAAGCTATTTTCTTACGTTTTTACTCCTTATATATTATTTTATTACATAAAGGTGTCAGGTCAGTTGGTTTATTTTGTTTAAAGCGTTATTTCCATGTCGATTTTTTTATACAAGGACTTTATAGTAACTTGTGTCACTCTTAAATTTTATATGTCAAATGAGGGATCCTAACCAATTAATAAAAAAAAAAGAAAAAAATATTTTAATTTACAAAAAATATATATAAACATGCGTGTTAAAATCTAAACAATGAACAGTAGGAAATTCACTTATAACTTCTAAGTTTTCCAAGTTTATTTTGGAATTTATTCCTTCCATTAACTTTGTTAAAAACTGCAGACTTTTACCTAAACTTTTGTCCAATATGACAACACTTTCGTAAATTCTCGTGCAAAATCGACATATTAGGGAGTTTTCCCACAGCAATGTTTTAAGAAGCTTTTAGCAATTTAGTAAGAAGCTTTTTTAGTGCAAAATATGGTTCATCCAAATTTTTTTTTTGTTTTAAAATGTTCTATAGACCGTACCCTTTCTCCTAAGCAAATTTTTTTTGTAAAATCGTTGGGTCTTAAATTGCTCCAACACCCATTGTAATATATTACAACTCTTTTATGGTGACAAGCAAGCGTCCAGTGGTTTGGATATCGCAAACATGTTTAAAGAATTTTTCCAAACTGTTTATTCTCCTGGTATTGATAATAATCAGCTGCAAAATAGTCCCGCTAATGGTTTAAATTTAAACATTACTAAGATCTTAACATATGATATATTTGAAGGTATTAGCTCACTCCCTAACAAGATTACTGCAGGCCCAGATGGGATTCCGAATTTTCTCTTGAGGAAATGTGTATGTACTCTTGCCATTCCTTTATCTTTGTTATTTAATGCTTCCTTACAAACATCCACATTTCCAATTGCCTGGAGGGAAAGTTTTATTGTGCCATTGTTTAAAGCTGGCCGGCGGGATGTCATAGATAATTATAGAAGTATTTGCATTCAATCTTCAATACGTAAACTTTTTGATAGCCTTATAGGTAATCAACTTTCTTGGTTATGCAAAGGCTTAATATCAGATTCACAGCATGGGTTTTGCAAGAATAAGTCTACTGCCACTAACTTGATCTGTTACCAATCTGATCTTATGAGTAAATTAGAGGATCATAAACAAATTGATTCTATATACACCGATTTTAGTAAGGCGTTTGATCATCAAATTCTTCTGTCAAAACTGATCTCAGTAGGGTTTCATGTTGATTTTGTGAGTTGGAATAAAAATTCTTTAACTGGCCGTATTCAAAGGGTCAGGGTAGGTGGACATCTTTCTGATCCTATTAGCGTAACATCAGGTCTCCCTCAGGGAGGGCATACATCACCCTTATTATTTGATTTATTTATTAATGATATAGTTAACTGTTTCCTGTATAGTCAGTGTTTGATGTAAATAATTGGTGTGAACAAAACAATCTTCATTTAAATGTTAAGAAATGTTGTGTTATTAGTTTCACTCGCAGGATCAACCGGTTTCAATCCAATTACTTCATTAATAATGAGCCACTGAATTATGTTGCATCTATTAGGGATTTGGGAGTTATTTTTGATGAGAAACTCACATTTATTGATCATATTAATTCAATTTCTCTAAAAGCATCAAAATTGCTAGAGTTTGTTATGAAAAACTGTTCATATTTCTCAGTCTCTTCAACAAGAAGCAATTGCTCCCTAGTAAGAACTATATTGGAGTACTGCTCTGTAGTTTGGTCTCAATACCACCAGATTCATATCGATGCTTTAGAAAGAGTTCAACATAAATTCCTGAGATATTGTGCTCATAGAACTTTAACTGTTATTGAGAACCATGACTATTCTTATATTGAAAGTCAATTAATTATCTATTCCGACACTGTCGCAACGCCGTAATATTTCTGGTGCTAGTTTTATATATAAGATCGTTAATAGGCTTATTGATTGCCCTGATCTGTTGGGTCGTTAATGTTCCTCATCACGGGTTACGCCATAATGTAACCTTTAACATTCCATTCCACAGAACATCCTATGGAATTAATAATCCTATGGATAGGTATATGAATTTGTTAAACAATTCGAATATTGATGTGTTTAACATAAGTTCCTTAATGCAACTAAAGAGGTCACTTACTTCATAATTGTGCATAAAATTTTGTATTTACATTCTTGCATATAAATTATTAAGGTTGTTTCTAGTATATGTAGTATAGGTGTTTTTTACTTTGGTATTAAATTTTTAAGTAGGTTTAGATTATGACAGTTGTTTATGTAAATATTATTGCTTTGTAAAATTTACAGTTAATGGGGTTTTCCCGTATTATAAATAAAAAAAAAAAAATAAATGTTAAAGAATGTACTTAAATACTATATCCCTAGTAAAGTTGTGGTGTAATTAATATACTTTGAAAAATAAAATATGTTAAAGCTTCAACTGAAAGTTTAATGCTTAAATTCAATCGAACATAAAATAAATAAATAAATACGATATTAATTTGGTTTTGGTGTTTCACTCTCCTTCTCCTTATCATCCTTGTTCCTATTGGGGTCATCCGGTTTCATTGCTGGGAACAACAAAACTTCCTGCAACAAAAAAAAACACGAAACACTTTACATTTAATCCTAAAGCAAACAAACAGTTATCTCGCCCGTACCTTAATATTATTATTGTCAGTTAAAAACATTGTTAATCTATCGATACCGATACCCCATCCTCCGGTGGGTGGCAGACCATATTCCAGTGCCGTGCAGAAGTTCTCATCGACAAGTTGAGCCTCCTCGTCTCCCGCCGCCTTATCTTTCGCCTGTTCCTCAAATCTTTGCCTTTGCACCATCGGATCGTTTAACTCGGTGTAGGCGTTGCAAATCTCCTTCTTCATAACAAACAGTTCGAATCTCTCCGTTAATCCTGGGATAGACCGGTGCCATTTAGCCAAGGGACTCATAATCTGCGGATGTTCCATAATGAACGTCGGATTAATGCATTTTTCTTCGATAAACTCTCCTACGAGCTTATCTAATAACCTGGCAGTGGTTCTCGGTGCCGGACACTCAACATTGTGTTTGGCACACAGTTCGTCTAAGAACTTATTCGTTTCCGCCGTGCCAAACTCTGTAGCAGGAGGAAACTTAACAGCAAGAGCCTCTTCTAAGCTTGGGATCATTTGCACCCTCTTAAATGGGGGAGTAAAGTCGATTTCTTCCTCAGCACCCTCCGGACCGTCAGGATGGTATTTCACCTTATAAGTGCCATGTATCTGCTTCACCATTCCGGCAAGTAAACATTCAGTAATACTGATTAGATCTTGATAGTCAGCGTAAGCCATGTAAAATTCACAGGTGGTGAATTCGGGATTATGTGTAAGATCTATGCCTTCATTTCTGAATTGTTTGCCTATTTCATAGACCCTATCGAACCCTCCGACTACCAGCATTTTGTGGTATAATTCCGGGGCTATTCTCATGAAGAGGTCCATGTTTAGTTCGTTGTGGTGGGTCACAAATGGTTTGGCAGTTGCCCCTAAGAATTTATTGGGTAAAGAGTAATACTTTAGCTAGTTATCAATGAAATGTTGAGAGAAAAAAACTAAATGTAAGGGAGCAAAGTATTTTAACACCATTAAAATTAATAATATACTGAATCTATAGGCCCCCCAAATATTGATGAGAGTACTGTCTACATTGAGAGAGTAGAAAAGCTTCTGCTCTCTCTATGAGTTTTTTGACTTAAATTTTTAGCAAATGTTTGTTTTGTAAACTGGAACTCTACATAATTTATGTAATCAATAAAAATCCCCAAAAACTTAGAGCAGTCTGTTTTACTTATGGATTCGCTCTGCCGTGCAAAGGCAAAAGACGGTACTCGCAAAAAATGGCAAAATAAGATTATTGCATATTCGAAATCTCCTCGTTTTTCTCTATATGCCATTTTTTTAAGATTCCTGATATCTTAAAAAATAAGGGAATTAGCACCCTGCCAAATTACTGCATATGCATATTTTTTGGGGTGAAACCAAGGTAAAAGAAGGTACTCGACATTTTTTAAATAATTTTACAAAGGTAAAGTAGTGTAAGGGCTCATACCTTAACATTTTAGTTTTTCAAATATTTTTTTAAACTGTCTTACAAAGGCAAAGTAGTGTATATGCACATACATTACTTTGCCATTGAAAATAATTAAAATTTGATGTGACGTTTCAAAGGCAAAGTATGGTACTCGCGCATATACACTACTTTGCCTTTGTATCGGAGCGCTTTTTAATTCAGTCTGCCCAAATCTCTCCGCGAGAGTTAGTAGACGTTTTTAAACAATTGTTTTTTTAAAGTTTGTGTTTGAAAATAATATATATTCCGAAAGGACCAAAAGGATGGTTAATAGTATTCTTAAATCAAAAAGTAACTTGGTAAGTGTGTTGTGTTATTTTTATTTGATTATACTTATGTAGTAAATAAAAATAAAACCTAATAATTAAGTAGATTTAAATAGTAAATCTAACTAAAGTGTTATTTTTTAATTTTTAATGAT
Source organism: Anthonomus grandis grandis (assembly GCF_022605725.1). NCBI lineage: Eukaryota > Metazoa > Arthropoda > Insecta > Coleoptera > Curculionidae > Anthonomus > Anthonomus grandis. Next base: position 5,450,356 of record NC_065558.1, read on the forward strand.
TTTTAAGAGTTTTGGAAGCCAAAGTAAGAGCCAAAGTACCTACTAAAAATCTAAAACCTTTTTGAGTCATTTTCAATTAAGAAAGTTTTTATACAATTTGGGTAAAATAATTATTCTTTCTGCGATCGTTCGGAAAGTGTCAATTTTCCGCGCGCATTTTTGTTTTGAAAGTGTGACTTTCCGCACTAGTGCGAAAAATTAAAATGTCTAAAATTGGCATCTTATATTTTTATTAATTTTTTGAGTGAATCAATCTGTTTGAATTGTCAAGTTGATGACAATATTCTTGTTTTATTGTGTTTAGTATTAAATAAAATTTTGTTTTTATGTTTTTGTTTACACTTATAGAAAAAATAGCGTTTTAATACGTGCTATAAAAGGTATTTTTTCCGCACGTGATTAGATGATCACCTTTCTGTTTCACATCGTTCAGCCAAGTCCAATCGCGTGCACAAAAGTTAGACTTTCTGCACTAGTTAGGAAATATACTGTTATAAATCTGTACATTTTATGTACCATCGCGATAAAAAAAAAAACTGGGACACCTTATAAGATCTCCTGGACTATTTTTTGTGTCAAATGTTTGCCAAAACTTTACTTTTTGGTTAAGATAAGAAATAGGTTAAAGTGGGATTTAAAGGAGTTTGACGTTTCGTGTCAGTTGAACAGTTACCTTCAAAAAATAGTCCAGGATTAATGTTGGTTTTTGTCCCAGTTTTTTTTGATCGCGATGGTAGGTAGGTCTAATATTTTTTACCGGATATAAAAATATGTGACCTGATATACGAAACTAAAAAGGTCTTTTTTTGGCTATCCAACAGTTAATGTTTCTATCTTGGCCTAAATGAACATTAGCTCTTTCAATTTTAGGACAAAAATGTTCTTGCCGATATATCAAACACAAGCTCTGACTTAAACAGATCAAGCCTTCCCAATGTAGAGTTATTGGATAATTTTGTGTTTTCACAAGAGAAAAATTCAAGCTTGTGTATTGAAAATGATAGAGAAGCGTCTCCTTCCTGTCGCCTGCTGTTTGATCCTGAGGACAAGGATGATGACATTGCAGATCCGGATTATATACTCTCAAGGGAGGAACAACAGAATATCAATATGGATAGTGACTCAGATTTAGAAGTACGAGACGTGACTTTTAATAATATAGAAGAGACAGGTGATAACATAGAAGAAATAGGTGATAGCATAGAAGAGATCGGTGAAGCTGATAGTCAAGAGGATACAGAATCAGATGTAAAAGAAAATAGACTCGAAATATAGAATAAAAAGCGACCACGTACTTCAAAAGAAAAAGTTATAAGAAATAAAAATAAACATCCTATCGGGCCTCCCACCTGGAACTGCAGGACTAAAAAATGCCTTAATGCATACGATTCAGACAAAAGAAAAGACTTGCATACACGATTTTGGTCATTAGATAAGGATTTACAAACGATGTGGCTTTATAAGCAAATTCACGAAACTTAAGCGAAACGTAAGCATCTGGAAAGTCGTAGAAATTGTTCTAGAACATATACCTTGCCAAAAATTAACGCAAACGGTGAAGCCGAGCAGGTAAAAAATATGCCAAAAATTTTTTGTGACAACTTTGGGGTACAAAAGTACGATGGTGGTAGACTATAAGTTAAAAAACAATAATGATTCTCATGGTACACAAATAGCAACTCCCTTATTAGCAGACCAAAGAGAAAAACGGACTCCAGCAAATAAAAAAAGCAAAACTCCAATTAAAGACCGTATAAATTCCTATAAACCCAAACCATCACATTATAGAAGAGCACACGGGCCAAATAGAAAGTACCTAGCCAGCTGAATTGTCTATAAGGGATTTGTACAAAGACTATAACGAAAAATATCTTCCTTTTTAAAAACTTCTATCTTTCTTACGCTTCCAAGAATATATTTTTTTAGTTCCTATTTTGGTTCCTTATTAAAAAAAATCGTATTTGTATACTTTACACCTATTTTGTTAATTAAATCGACATTATTGGTACAAATTCTAAATATACAAATACGGTTAAGTTTTAAAACCTTGAACCTAAGAGTTTTTTTTTTAATTATTTTAACAATTTTGTTTAGAGTTTTTTTTTATATTTTTATTTTTTTTTTATAGTTTTTATAAAAATCTTTTCTGCGAAAATTAATTTTAAGTTCCAGCAAGTTTATATTAAAAAATTAGTATATTTCCACGTTCTTTAATTTAAACCCCAATATCTTCCCATTTCTTCAAATTTAGTGTATAAGTATACACTAGTTTACCAGTCCTTATCTATTTTTTCATGACCTTAGTACCAAGGCAAAGTAGGGTAAGTGCTTATACCTTAGTTTACCATTTTTAAGGCCCGTTAAAAAAAAATATAAAGGCAAAGTAGTGTAATCAACAAAACACTGTTTAAATATTGTTTAAATCAATTTAAATTTATTTGGTTGAAAAGAGAAGTTAAGAAAACCCTTGAATTTAAATTTTCATGCAATTCGGACAAATAATAAATACGTGGCCTTAAATTTACCTTTAAACTCGTTTATCTCGAAACTTAATTTTTGCGTGTACCTTCTTTTGCCTTTGTGCGGCAGCTCTGCTTAGTGACATAATGATTCTCATGATATATTCACAAAAACTTAAACAATATGGGTTTGAAGATATGAGTCAGCAGTTACTTTGTAGTTAATTATCAGGTAAAATACAACAAACTTTATCAAAGCATGTCTGGTGTTTTAAACATAAAACTTTGAGTTTCCCAGGGATCAATCCTGGGACCCCTCCTTTTTCTGATTTTTATAAATGACAGAATCAACTCTTGACAATTATTATCTCATGCTTTTTACTGATGACATAATAGCCATTTTAAAATCTCAATAATTTGTGTTTAGTATTTAAGATTAGCATAATAAGTGAGAAGTGTAAGGAAGATTGTGTTGTAAAAACATGTGACTATTTTTATTAGTTTTAATATTAAATTTCTACATTTTCTTCAGTTAAGGAACTGTATTTTTGTATTTGTACTTTGTACTGAGGAAATATAAGAATTATTATTAACTAAGGTGAATGCATTTATAAATAGAATTGATAAATTAGTGGAACAACAAAAAACCATGTATACTTATCAGAGACTTCTGGACCATTTAGGAACAAATAAAACTTACAGTGCACTATGAAACAGATCACAAAATTATTTGATCAGAAATGTTGTGATCTGGAGTCTCTTGTGTGTAATTGAAAAAAAACATTATTAATCTTCCTAATATTTGACAGAATCACCAACATTGACACACTGCTTAAAATTGTTAGACCTAGATTTAACAAATAATATCCTAACTAGTGGTTGATTTCCAGAAGAATTAATGTTATCAAATACAGTGCCTGCCTATTTTTAAAAAAAAAAGTGAACAGGACATTCAAGTATTGACCAATTTCTTTGTTTGAATTTTGAGGCACTTTGGCAAAATCCTGGAAAAAGCAATAAAAGCGAAAATTTTAAGAGTTCATAGACAACATCTTCAAATTTGATAAAAATCAGTATGGATTTCAAAGGAAAAGCAACACTTTGGGAGCAACAGTAGATCTTCCAGATAACAGAACCAATGAGATAGATAAAAGCAGGTACATAATAACTGTGTTTGTTGACCTGTGAAAATTATTTGATACAGTGCACATTAATTTGTTATTAGAAAACATGGATTTTGAGCTTTATGTCATGCAAGAGCTCTTACGAACATACCCTACTGGAAGAAGGCAGCAAACAGAATCCAAAAGGAAGTCAAAAATGAAATCAAAAATAAAGAACTAACTGAGCTAAAAATAAAAAGAAGTGTATAAAGTGCAGAAAGATCTTTATACAAATTGTACTCTTAAATAAAATAAGGAGCGTCATGGGTATAATAGATGAACAAACAAAAAACTCGGGCCTAAATATGCACATACAAAAAAAAGGTCAGGACAGGAAGGTTGTGTATCATAGCCTACAGACTTTCTGAAAAAACAAGAACACCTTAACAGAAAAAAAATTCTGTTAAAGCTTTTCTTAATATAATTTAAAAACCACTATCTCTGTTGTATTTAAACTGTCTAAGGCCTCAATGCCAGATTAATTATAATCTGTTAAGTTCAGGAGTTATCGTCAAATATATTTCAATTAAAAAATGCAAATAACTCAATGTTCTTAAGGCCAGTAGAT